>NC_056744.1:1288700457-1288882957 GCF_019279795.1 Protopterus annectens | reverse complement strand
CCAAGTGCTGAGAAATTTGATTAACCAAGCAGAACCAAAGGAAGGAGAAGAAGCTAGATGGAGTAAAATGGTGGACAGAGTATTACTGGAAGAGGAAACTGAGAGATTGGAAATGCAAACAAGCACTGGTGATGGGAACACAGTGGAGGTTCATGGCTGGTGAAGTAGCCAGTTTTCAGAGTTTACCTCTGCAACAGAAGTTTTTGCTACAAGAAAGAAGTTATGTAGATGCAGAAAAGCAAGGAAGAATGGAAGAAGGAACCAAGAGGAGAGAAACTGTTGCAATTTCTTAACAGCCACAGAGAAGGTGACAAGTGGTAAGAATTAAAAGCAAAAGTGATGGCAGTTTGAACATGTATAGCATTATGGATAATAGTATTTTGCCACTAGGCTTTAACATTAAATACGTAAGAACATTAATTCAGTTGGGAACTGAATTTTTTTTAAAGTGACATTTCAAAACTTTAACTTGCTAGAACATTTTATGACTGAGACTGAAAAAAGAAATGCAGTAGCACCATGCAAAGACTATTTCTGTCACAGCTTGGGAGCATGAGTTAAAACTGTTGTTTTTTTCTTTCATTATCTAGTAAAGTAATCATCATCATCATCTTTCGGCTGTTCCCATTAGGGGTCGCCACAGTTCTTCCTGTCCTCTGCATCTTGCTCTGTCACGCTAACCACCTGCATGTCCTCTCTCACCACATCCATAAACCTTATCTTAGGTTTTCCTCTTTTTCCTGTTACCTGGTAGCTTCATCCTTAGCATCTTTTTTCCAATATACGCTGCATCCCTCCTCAGCACATGTCCATACCAACGTAATCGCCTCTCTGGCTTTGTCTCCAAACCTTCCGACCTGGGGTGACCCTCTAATATACTTATTCCTAATCCTGTCTACCCTCGTCACACCCAGTGCAAATCTTAACATCTTTAACTCTGCTACATCCAGCTTTAATTCCTGCCTTTTTGTCAATGCCACTGTCTCCAACCCATATAACATAGCTGGTCTCACTACCCTCTTGTAGACCTTCCCTTTCACTCTTACTGGTACTCGTCTGTCACAAATCACTACTGACACTCTTCTCCACCCACTCCATCCTGCCTGTACTCTCTTCTTCACCTCTCTTCCACACTCACCATTACTCTGACCTATTGATCCCAAGTATTTAAACTCATCCACCTTCACCACTTCTACACCTTGTATCCTCACCATTCCTCTATCCTCCCTCTCATTCACACACATATATTCTGTCTTGGTCCTGCTGACCATTCCTCTTCTCTCTAGAGCATATCTCCGTCTCTCCAGGGTCTCCTCCACCTGTTCCTTACTCTCACTACAGATCACAATGTCATCTGCAAACATCATAGTCCACGGGGACTCCTATCTGATCTCGTCTGTCAACCTGTCCATCACCATTACAAATAAGAAAGGGCTCAGAGCTAGTACTTGATGTAATCCCACCTCCACCTTAAATGCATCTGTCACTCCCTCCGCAGATCTCACCGGTGTCACACTACCCTCGTACATATCCTGTACCACTCTTACATACTTTTCTGACACTCTCGACTTCCTCATACAATACCACAACTCCTCTCTAGGCACCCTGTCATATGCTTTGTCTAAGTCTACAAAAACACAATGCAACTCTTTGTGACCTACTCTGTACATCTCCATCAACACTCTCGGAGCAAACATCACATCTGTAGTGCTCTTTCCCAGCATGAAACCATACTGCTGATCACTAATCATCACGTCCCTTCTTAACCTAGCTTCCACTACTCTTTCCCATAACTTCATGCTGTGACTGATCAATTTAATCCCTCTGTAGTTACTACAGCTCTGCACATCACCCTTATTCTTAAAAATCGGTACCAAAACACTTTTTCTCCATTCCTCAGGCATCCTCTCACTTTCCAAAATTTCATTAAATAATCTGGTTAAAAACTCCACTGCCATTTCACTTAAACACCTCCATGCCTCCACAGGTATGTCATCTTGACCAACAGCCTTTCCATTCTTCATCCTCTTCATAGCTATCCTTACTTCTTCCTTGCTAATCCATTGCACTTCATGATTCACTATACCCACATCATCCAACCTTCTCGCCCTCTCATTCTCTTCATTCATCAACCACTCAAAGTACTCTTTCCATCTGCTCAGCACACTCTCCTCACTTGTAAGTATGTTTCCCTCATTATCCTTTATCACCTTTACCTGCTGCACATCTTTCCTAGCTCAGTCCCTCTGTCTAGCCAATCAGTGCAGGTCCTTTTCTCCCTCCTTAGTGTCCAACCTTTCAAACAACTCTTCATATGCCTTATCCTTAGCCTTCACCACCTCTCTCTTTGCCATGCACCTCATCTCCTTATACTCCTGTCTAATTTCTTCATCTCTCTGACAATCCCACTTCTTCTTTGCCAACCTCTTTTTCTGTATACTCTCCTATACTTCCTCATTCCATCACCATGTCTCCTTGTCGTCCTTCCTCTGTCCAGATATCATACCAAGCACCTTTCTAGCCGTCTCCCTTACTAGCTCTGCTGTGGTTACCCAGCTATTTGGTAACTCTTCACTGCCACCCAGTGCCTGTCTTAACTCTTCCCTGAACTCCACCTCACAATTACCCTTTTTCAATTTCCACCATTTGATCCTTGGTGCTGCCCTCACACACCTCCTCCTCTTCTTGATCACCATCTTACAAACCACCATCCTGTGCTGCCTAACTTCACTTTCCCCAGTCACCACTTTACAGTCTCCAATCTCTTCAAACTGGCCCTCCTACATAAGATATAATCCACCTGTGTGCATCTTCCTCCACTCTTGTATGTCACCATATGCTCCTCCCTCTTGTTAAAATATGTATTCACCACAGCCATGTCCATCCTTTTCGCAAAATCCACTACCAATTGACCTTCTGCATTCCTTTGTTTAACACCATACCTACCCATCACTTCCTCATCCCCTTTGTTCCTTTCACCAACATGCCCATTGAAATCTGCTCCAATCAACACTCTCTCACCCTTGAGTAGTCATCACCACTTCATCCAATTCACTCCAAAATTTTTCTTTCTCGTCCATCACACACCCAACTTTTAGAGCATATGCACTAATAACATTCATCATTACACCATCAATTTCCAGCTTCATAAACATCACTCTATCCGACACTCTTTTCACCTCCAAAACACACTTAGCATACTGTTCCTTCAGGATAACTCCTACGCCATTTTTCCTCCCATCCACACCATGATAAAACAATTTGAACCCACCTCCGATACACCTAGCCTTACTCCCCTTCCATCTGGTCTCTTGCACACACAATATACCAACCTACCTTCTGTCCATCATATCGGCTAGATCTCTCCCTATACCAGTCATACTGCCAACATTCAAAGTTCCGACCCTCACTACCGCAGTCCTAGCCTTTCTCCTCTCTTCCTGCCTTCGGTCATGCCTTCCACCTGCTCTCCTCCTTCAGCCAACAGTAGCCCAATTTCCTCCAGCACCCTGTTGGCTAACAGTACTGGTGGCGGTCATTGTTAACCCAGGCCTCGACCGATCTGGTATGTAAATATTTACTGGTGTCTGCATGAATAATTTGGCCAAGTTTTACACCAGATGCCCTTCCTGACGCAACCCTCCCCATTTATCTGGGCTTGGGACTGGCACAAAGAAATGCACTGGCTTGTGCATCCCCAGTGGCTGGGTTACTATCTAGTAAAGTAAATGAAATTAAAAAAAAATATGCGATACAGCAAAAAACTGTAAGCCCTTTTGTAGAATATGTCAAGAATTTGGACATTTCTGGTTTCACTGCCCTATGTTAGAAGATGAAAGAGAAGACAAAGAGGAAACCTCGGAAGAAAGACATACAGTAAAAAATATTACTACAGAAGATGTTGAAAGAGAAAGTGGTCAGAAATAGTTTAAAATTAGGTCATTAATACACAGAAATATAACAGAATTACAATTTTAGAAAGTGAAGAGGAAGACAAGGGAGAAATTGAGACAGGAAAAGAACTACCATAAGTCAGTGAAAAATTAATTGATGTGAAATTCAGGAGAAGGAAAAGAAAAATAAGATCTTGGAGTAAACCTCTTACAAAAAAGGAAAAGGATGATTATAATTATTTATTAAGCGCTTTCAACTATAAACAGTCTTCGTCAAAATAAAATAAAATATTGTACCACATGCAATCAACTTTATATCAAATGCGCACACCAACTTGACCAACTAATTGTTGATCCCTCCCTTTTCCTTCCTTTAAGTACATGTTTTAAAGTCTCTTTTCCCTTTTAAAACTACATTATAATTGATTTGTCCATTTAATACAATTTAATCCAGAAGGAACATGAGTGTTCAACAACATCTGTCATTTTACTTCACAAAATTCAAGCTCATCAACTTGGTTTCAATTAAAAAATTATAAATATGATCAAGAACAGAACAATATATTTTTAAAACCAACACAAGTGACAGAAAATTTAGCTAGGGCATTAGTAGAATTCCTTTTTTACAGCAATATGATATTCATAAATACATTTTCTAAAAAGTCTATTAGTCTTTCCTACATAGCATGAATCATAGGTGATACAGTTAGCACAGTAAATAACATATGATGAATAACATGAAAGGAAGTTTACCGATTGGATTTGCCAAACAAACCAATGACATGGGCTCAAGTACTCCAAACTCTAAAATGAAATTCCAAAGACAGCCCTGGATATTATCAACATCAAACAACCAGAACACAGCAGGGTTCCAACAGGTAATTTTGACAAATTTCAAGCTTTTAAATTTATATCATACATTTTTAAATGACTGTGAAATACATATTTTAAGCAAAGGTTTTTCATTTATTCCTTCAGCTGATTTGGTTACCACAAATTTAGATCTAAAGGGCTACATGAGGAAGTTAAATTTAAAGGTTTGGTTCAAAGAAGAGAATGACAAGTCTAAACATGATTATAAAGTGCCTAATGTTTTTAACCCCACCCCTTACATGGATTTATCCCAAATAGACCTCAGGATGGCATTCTAAAAACAGTACATGGTTAAGTAAGGATGATGCAGAAGACTCCACTTTTAGGAAGTTGATAGGCTTAGATGACTAGCTTCTAAAATATTACATGCTTTGAGTTACTTGTCTTTGGTTAGTGTACCATTTCTGTAACAGAAAGTTATAGCTGCAAAACCTAAGTACAGGAGCAGCCAGTTTGAGTTGTTGTTCAGTGAGACAACTGTTTTTAATGAATGATGCCATATGTGCCAGAAGCTACATGCCACTTACATTTTGGATGACCAAAATAACTTTCATGTATCAGGTTTGTAGAGATGGTGTATAGAAATGGTTAGAACCATATGCATTTATATAAACAGCAGAGAAGAAGCAGTACAGGAATCCAATGAAGTCACAACCACAAATACAAACCGAGTAAAGGCAATGTGCTCAACATCTAAATAACCAAATACAAATCTTTGACCTGAAAGTTCATAGAAAATGCAAAGAATGTAAACAATAATATCTAAGCCAAATTTCTTGTGAAGAAGAGGGTAAAACCCCTCTTTGATCCATAAAAGAAGCTGTAGTTCCTAAAAATAATAATCTTTTCTGAGGTCACTGAACGTAGGTGGAAAGTAGCATTTAAAACTAGTAATGAAAATTTGAAACTATTAAGGGGCAACGATGAAGTGTTCAAACTATTGAGTGAATTCCCCAAATTTGATAAAAATATTTTAGAAAAAAAAAAAGATGCATTTTCAGAACAGAGTAAAGGGGCTATCAAGTGTTTACAGTTGTAATATATATATACGCTTATTAATGATAGTCCTTGGACCTGTGGTACAAATAAAAGTAGTGCTTTAATTCATCCTGGTATTGTTTTCTGTACATCAGAAAATGTGGTATAGATGGCACTTTCTTGCTCATGTGAAAATATTTATGTAGGTAAGGCCAGCAAAGGAATAAGAGATAGAACAGTAAAACATTTTTAGGCAACTGAAAACACACTAGAGTTTGTTCTAGTTTTAAAAGGTTTTTACTTAGAGTTATTGATTTTATTTATTTATTTAATTTTTTTTTTTTTACTTTTTATTTTTTTATTTATTTAATTTCAGTTTAATGACTGGGGAAGTCCACTGGGCCAAGAAAAGCCTGTTTTTAGTGGAGGCCTGGGGAGAAAAGCACTTATGAACAATTACAAGCATACACAAAGTGGAATAATCATCTGCATCAGGCTGAGAATACAGCATAATACATATGAGGTACAATACAATCATGCAAAGAAATACAAATAATAGGACATCGTTGAAAATTTTGTTATGTACAAAGTTAGATACATTTACTGATATAAGAAAATCTAAAATGGTTAGCCAAGGTGCAACAGAAGACTGTCCAGTATTGGTTTAATGGAGTGTAGTAGTAGACAAAGTAATGGTATGAGAAGTAGGTGTAGCAGGGATGGAGATGAGAGTAGCTAGAGGGGGAAGTTATGTTGGATAGTGGCATGGACATGTTCATTTTGAAGATAGGTGGGAAAACAAGAGAGATTTGAAGTTGGTGGGGTTTGGAGTATTGTGAAGGGAGGGTGGGAGACAGTTCCATAGTTTAGATATGGAATAGGATCGCAGGAGGTGGCCAGGGGGTCATGAGTGTTTGTAGATTTCTAGCAGGTTTTGGTTTTCTGATTTGAGTGAGCAGTTAGGAATATAGGGGGTTAAGGCAGTAGCGAGAGAGGGGCAGCTGGAAGGCTTGAAGATGAGCTTGTGGGCAGTGGTGAGTTTGAGAAAGTTCAGGTAATTAGGTAGTTCGAACCATTGCAAAGTATGGATAGAGTGGCAATGGTGGGATGAGTTTTTTGAATTGGTGGCAAATTTGCTTATTTTATTGTAGCAGGATTCTAGTTTGGATTGTAGGCCAAGTTGGACATTGGTTAGCAGAGAAGCACTGTACATGAGAGAGGGGAGAAGGTAGGAGGAGGATAGGGTTTTTCTGGTGGGGGGGGGGCGAGGAAGTGGTTGTGTCTGTACAAGAGTCCTAGTTTTTGGTGAGATTTTTGATGATAGTTTGGATATGGGTGCCAAATTTTAGATGTTCATCAATGATAACACTGAGTAGTTTAGTATTTGATACAATTTTGATTTTGGGACATTATTCTGAGAAGAAGTTTTTGTTGATAGGGGAGTTTCTAGAGGGAGAAAAAATCATCAGTTTAGTTTTATATGTGTTTAGGGCCAGGTGATTGTTTTGCATCCAGGTTTCAGTTTTGGAGAAGGCTGAATGGGTTTTTAGAAGTAGGTCAGAGGGGGAGTATTTTGAGCAGATGATTGTTGAATCGTCAGTATACTGGATTAGTGAGGAATCAGGGATGGTGTGGTGATAGTTATAATAAATATACTGAAGAATAAAGGGCCTAGAACAGAACCTTGTGGCACACTGGTGGGGGTATGTAGGAAGGGAGAGGTTAAGGATTTCCATTGTACAGCTTGCTGTCATTCAGAGAGGTAGCTAGAGAACCAGGCTATGGTGGAAGTAGCCAGGGAGAGGTGTTAGCTTTGATACATTTGGTTCTTAGAAGAATGTGGCTGTTGAGTAGGTTTAAGAAAGTTTCATTGAAGCAGGTGATGGCATTGTCAAGGGGTAGGGTTCTTAAGTGGGGCTCCAGTCAGTAAGTTTTAGACATTCAGAAAAAGTTTGAGGGTTGAAGTAGGAGAGGTTATGGGTTTGAATGTAGTGATGTTGCTTTTGAAGAGGAGAAGGGTGATGGTCGGTGAAGACTGGCAGGTGGTCACTGAGAGGGTATGGGCAGATTCCTGCAGTTGCGATAAGGTTGGGATGGGATGTTAAGATCCAATCAATGATGGTGCCAGAGGTCTGTTAGAAGAGTTTATTAGTTGGGTGACGTTGAAGAGTTTGACTATGTGAGTTTATAGTGGCCCAGTTGATGTTCATGTCACCTAGGACATAGGTTTCATTTTTAATGTTAGAGGAAAACCAGGAGAATATATCTTCTAGCACTGGGATATTTTTGTCTGGGGATATATAGAGGGTGGCTATGCATATGGACTTGTGATTATTGATTTTTAGTAGAGCTATAGTTATTTCAGCATTGGCAAAGTTTGGGATGTGATTGGTATATGGGGTAACGTTATAGGAGGAGGAGTAGATTATGGCTACACCTCTACCTTTCTTGTTAAGTCTGTCATTGTGAATCATTTGGTAGCCTGGTGGAAGAATTTTGTTGTCTTTTATGAAGCATTTAAGCCAGGTCTCTGAGATGGCTACTATGTCAGAGTGGTTGTGGGAAAACCAGGCTTGGAGGTTAGGGATTTTATTTTGAAGTCTTTGGGCATTTAATGTAGTGAGGCAAATAGATTTGGGAGTTTGAGGATGTGTGGGAGGGGAATTAGTGGTTTGTGTAGTGGTAGTGGTCCTGGGGTTGGGATGGATGTCACCGGAGACTGAGAGGGAAATTCAGTGGAGAATGAGTATAAGTTAGTTTAATGTGTATGGAGAGTTTAAACAGTGGTAGGGAGTGTATTTGTTGGTGTGAGGTTGGAAGGATGTGTTATGTGAGGGTGGGATAGTAGGATTTTGCATTTGAATAATAGGAATTGGTTACAAGAGTAGTCTTTATGAGGTATGGAGGTGAAGGGTGGTGTGGAAGTATATTAGAAAGTGGTTGTGTAATGTGAAGGTGTGGTATGGGAGGGGATAGGGAGTTGTGTAAGATAAGTAAGAAAAGTGACGGAGGTTAGCAGGGCTGTTAGGTTTAGTAGATATGATGTGGTAGGGTGCATTGTTTTTGTTTGGTGGGGACGTTAAGAGTGGAATGTGTGTGGTGGGTGGAGTGCAGTGTAATTGGATGGTGGGTGATGCGGTAGGAATTGGGGATGAATAAATGTACAGATAGTGGGGTGGGTGGAAATTGGGGGGCAGGGTAGCGGAGCAGAGGGAGCCTGCAGTGTGAGCAGAGTGGGTAGACACCCAGCAGAGATGAGCAAAAGACTGTCAGTGGTTGCTAGTAGCAATGTAGGTAGCATTTGTGACAAATGTTTGTGTAATTGTTATGCCTTTAGCAGGAATTTAATTTTTTTAGTGAGTTACAGCCTCTCAGCTGCAGTTTGAAGGTAACTGGCTAGTGGCCTGAGCACTAGACTGTTAGCTTAGGGAGAGGTGCTGCCAGATCCTTTGGATCAGAAAGAAGTAGCAGAGTGGCAGGGGTCTGTAACTGGTTGGGATGGCTAAGTGGTAGGAGGGAAGTTATGGAGTACTGCTGCCTCCTAGTGGTAAAATAATGGTGGTACAGGCAGACAGCAAAGGGAATGGGTGTCCCTGTGAGTGTGCATGCTAATGGGGTAGAGCTTGAGCAGAAGTAATTTAAACTATATATTCTATATATTCTAATAGTTTACAAAGACCACTGCAGCTTACATACTTACATTTTGCAAGTAACAATGTAAGGAGTGGATGTAGGGAAACCTATTTATTTATTTATTGCATTTGTTTACCAGGATAGTCCAACCAGGTAGAAAGCTACTCTTTTTTAAGATGAGACCCAGGGAGAAATGCTTCAGAAAAATTCCAACACTTCTTCTTCTTTTGGCTTTTCCTGGTTAGGGATCGCCACAGCGGATCATGTGTCTGCTCATGATTGGCAGTGGAGTTTTACAGTGTCAAGTTGCCAGCCCAGCGCCCAACCTTCCACAGAAGGCACACACACTCACACACACATGCACTCACACCTAGGGCTAATTTAGAGTGTTCAATCCACCTGCAGCATGTCTTTGGGATGTGGGAGGAAACCGGAGCACCCGGAGGAACCCCATGCGACCACAGGGAGGACATGCAGACTCCGCACAGAAGGCACCCCAGCCGAGGATCGAACCGGAGAACATCTTGCTGTCAGGTGACAATGTTAACCACTGCACCACCATGGATACCCCAGAAAAATTCCAACACTAAATATAGAAAATGATAAACAGAGATATAAAAGTGATCGACAAATATACAAAATTTAAAAGCTCTGGAAAATAAAAACATTACATAAAGAACACAGTAAACAGATGTATGTAAGTAATCAACAGAAGTATGCAAATAATCAATAAATATACAGCATTTAAACAGAGTACCATTAGTTAATAGCAGCATCATTTAAAGTAAGATGAAACATACTTGGAAAAGAACTTGGAAGGAGAGAAAAGGAGGAAATGGAAGATTAGTATTAAGAGGTGAGAGAGAATGTTTTAGGATATGTAGAAGGCAAAAGAGGGAGAGGTACAGGAGAACAAGGGGATATTGGACCAATAACTAAGGATACAGTGGAATTAGAAAGAACAGATGATAGAAGAGGCAGGGCATTTCTCATTTAGAAGTGGTGCATGTATACATCCAGGTATCTTTTATAGGTATTTTTCCAGTTTGTGCCTTAAAAGAGTTGACATTTCTTAGACAGGAAGAAAAGAGAGAGAAAGGAAGACAATTCTAAATGTGGGCTAGGAAAGTGGAGTATAAAGAGTCACCAGCTGAGTTGTTTGATTTTTACCAGTTAATTACATTTTGTGATTGGATCTCAGATGTCTAATTGGGTTATACAGTTGGAAACTATTTTTCAAACAAGGGCATTTATCTAGAAATAGATGAATTAATGGAAAGTGACTAGTTGGGAAAGTGTAAGTTAATACCTTAGCTCTAACAAATTAGTTTTCTTTAAGACCAGTGATGTGCCCTACAATGATGATTTGTGGTAACATTTGCTATCTTATTATAGCACTGTTGAGTGGATTGTAGGTTAATCAAGATGGTAGCAGCATAAGGTTATATAGGGATGAAAAGGGAATAAGCAATATTTTCTGGCATTATATGTTGAGGTATTGTTTGAATCTATAAAGTGTACCTAGCTTTTAGTGGGTGTATTTTTTGGAATTATCAAATTTTAAGCTTTCATCAATAGTGACTATTAGAATTGACTTACTAGTTCAATGTTAGTGTTGATGTTGTTACAGGAAATGATTTTGAAATAATTTTGTAGTCAGTTGAATGCTGTGGGATAAATAGGATCAGTTTAGTTTTTTGGGGATTATTGAGCAGCTATATCAGACAGACAGAATTATATGGTGGAGAAAAACTCTTGGGTAAGTTGTTTCAATTTATCTATGCTTTTAGCAGGATAAATGACTGTGGAGTTGTATGCATACTGCATAATAATGGCTTGTTTAAAAGCTAAGTGGACATCACTAATAAATATATTGAACAACAGGAGACCTAAAATGGATCCTAGGGGGATACCCACTGTTATTGGAAGGAAAGAGTAGAAGTCATTTTTCCATTTTACTGACTGCTGCCTATTTAAGAGAAAGCTGAAGAACAAAGATAGTTTCATGTATCCCTAGGAATGCTAGTTTTTGAAGCAATTTCTGGTGGGATACCATAATTTGGATAAATCTAGAACAAGAGCCGAAACTAAGTTCTCAGAGTTTTGATACTGGTTAAAAGATGTTATAAAATTAAGAAGAAATGTATATGCAGTATGAAAAGGACATAAACCATGTTGTGTAGGAGAAAGAAGGCAGTTGTCAGTGAGGAAGCTGATGAGTTGAGACTGGTTACATTTCTCCATAATTTCTGAGAGTAGAGACAGTATGGCTATAGGCCTGAAGTGAAGAATGCAGTACCTTTTCCATAGGATAGGAGCATAGCTTTCAGTGATGGAATGGTTGATTAGGATAGAGACAGGAAAGGCTAGGACATCAGCAACAATTGTTAAGTGCTAAGATGGTATGTTATTGAGGCAAGGGTGGTATGTTTTAAGATTAGTAATAGTTTTTTGATTGTAGAAATTAAGACTGGTTTGAGTCAAGTGTTTTGGAGGCTAACAAGGGAGGAGAGCAACCTGTGCTGAGGATTTAATAAGAGAGGTTACTGTATGAATTAAGTGGGTATTTAAATTCACTGGCTATTTGACAGTATGGCCAGATGAAGTAAGCATGGGTTGTGTTGATGTACCGAGTTTTAACAGATGGTTGACTGTAGTCCAAAAAGCTTTTGGATTGTATAATTTGCTGCCTGTATGTTAATATACTAGTTTTTTATCAGTTTTGATTTGATTTTTAGTGAAGTTTCTAAGATAGTTATAGCACTGATTGGCAGCTATGATTTTAACTTGCCTCAGTTTTTTCCAAGCCTTTGTATGTTTGTTTCATGAGCAATTTAGTACTGTTTGAAAGATAACGTGCTGGATATGATTCAGTTCTTTTAATTCTTATTGAGGCTAGCATATTTAGTATGTTGAGGAATATTGAGTTGAACAGCGCTACAGCTTCTTCAAGTGGAAGGATTTGAAGAGCTGCCAGTTGACTGATTTTAGTGCTGTGATGAATTCATCCTTACTATAGGAGGAAAGGTTATAAGCAAGGTTGTACTGATGCTGTTTTCAGTTAGGTTCATGATGCCTCTTACTGCAAAGATAGTCCATGTAAGGTATTTGGTATGGCACCTGTTGCAAGGATTTTCTTTGAGGCATTAGAGAGAATTTGAATAAAAACCGTAAGTGAGCCAAAATAAAACCAAATTTCACTTCACTTTAATCTTCACATCAAACAGTAAGCGCTTTCGTCACCCTGGACTTCCTTAGACTGCATAATGTGCTTAAAATTAGCAAAACTATTTATCTCATTTCAAATTAATCATGTGACTTAACAAGCCACATGATTTAGCTTTTTCCCTTTTAAAAAGGCAGTGAACTCTTTTTTATCATTTAACCCAGGTAGGAGACAAGAGTTCAATTTGACCTGCCACAAATACTCTTTCCAACTTAGTTCAGATTCAGCATCAAATTTGACTTCAAAATTAATTACTTCATCCAATACACAAAATTTAAAATCCACTTTACATCCATTTTCTTTATAATGTTTGCCCATTGCATTTTTATCATCCTTTATATGGACAGCATACTTGTGCTCATACACCCTCTTATATAACTCCCTTGTAGTATGCCCTACATAATAGGCTTCACACGACTGACAAATAATTAAATATAATTAAATATATGCAGTCTGAGGAAGTCCAGGGTGACAAAAGCACTTACTGTTTGATGTGAAGATTAAAGTGAAGAGAAATTTGGTTTTATTTTGGCTCACCTGCAGTTTTTATTCAAGTTCTGTTATTTTCCGACTTTTCAGTTATTGTTTTTGAGCATTATAGAGAATCCAATCTAAGGCAGGGGTTCTGTTTTTTTTTTTTGTTCTAACTTGTAGGAGTTGAAATAAGGCAAATGAAGCCATATAGATTAATGATATTAGAAGGACTGTTACTGTCAGTAGTTTATCTATCAATATTTGGGTCTCCTAATATTGTTGTCACAAGTGAGATGCTGTTTGATGCCCAAGAGAGAAGTTCTTTAGTTCTAACTATATTACTTCCTGGGGGAAGTAAGCTTCAATAATGCAAAGGCTTTTGTGAACATTAATTTGCAAATATGCTAAAATTATTTCAGTATTGAATAGTGGGGGTGGACTTAAATGAGACACAGAGAGGTTTAAAGAATTCTTATAGATAATGGCCACCCCACTACATTTTGTACAGGTTCTGTCAAGTCTTAAGGTGTTATAACCCTGCAATAAGATTTCTTCATCTTTTATTTCTTGTTTAAGCTAAGTTTCTGTGGCTACTAATACATCTGGGGAGTGATAGGCTATGCAGGCATGCACATCAGTAACTTGGTTTCTTATATTTCTAAGGTTAGATATGTACAGGTGAAGACTGAGTAGTTTTGGCGGATGACTGTTTTGTGATGTAGCAGACTTGTTATGTCATTCAGTGGTTGCAGGATCTGGTTAAGGATGAGTGTCACCTTACAAAAAGGCTACCGGGAGAATGTATTAGGGTGTTTGAATTTCATCCACTACTTGGGCTTCATAACGGAATATAACATTTTAAGGATCATGATATTTAAATGATGGGCATGTGCATATCAGCTGTTATTTTGATATATTTTCATGTTTCTGCCATAAAATACCAAATTGCTTTGATGTAACAATATGGATTATAATTTCATAATAATTACAGAGCACAAAGTATTTATTGGATAACCTTTGAACAGTCTATCACTTCTTAAGATGTAACCCCGATAAACAAGTATGTTACTCATTCTCTCCAGTACAACTCTTTTGAGTGTGTACCTTTAACTCCTAGTGGGTGTAGCCTGAGTCTTTAAAAATTATCACCTTACAATGCTAACAAATACTCATTGACAGAGGTCAGATATCAATACAATTGTGTTTGCCATTATGTATGCTTCAAGATAAAATATTCTGATACCTTGCATGTAGCATGATTTTGGAATTATTAATGCAATATGAACAAGTAATAATTGACACCTAGAGGAGCAGTAGGAGGTAATTACATATGCACCTGGAGGCGTCACTCAGATGTAATGAGTTAATTGTGTAATTGAGAAATATCTTTATATAAAGTTATAAAATAACTTTACTAAAAGTGCACCTAAAAACATGCTGGCTATGCCCTTGCAACTCCCACTCTAATATCATCCACCCCATCCAACCACTACCTTTCTTTCCACTCCACTAACGACCTTGATTATAGCAAGCTCAGATGCTCATAAGCCTAGTACTTATTATACAGCAGGAACTTCTCATTGTAACATTTGTTAATGTCTGTTATGTACTTCACAGATAAAGATTCTAGTTGTCTACTGATGTACTTTGTTCTTCATCTGTAAATATGTTGTAAGTAATTGCTATGTTAAATTGTTAATCGCTATGTAATCCGATGTAACTACTGTCTGTTTATTTTACTGTGGAGCTTATCTCCCCAGGCCTCCACTGAAAATGGACCTACGTCCAGTCGGACACTCCCGGTCAACAAATTTAAATAAATAATTCTTTTTAACAACCAATTATAGTAAATTAATGTTGGCTCTATGATTATCAATTGCTTCAAAACTGATTGGGCAGGAGTCACAATGGCTTGCACGGAGTCTTAGAGTCGTGTAAGACTCCATGCAGCCATAGCGATCCAGGAACAGCCCAAAATACCGTGTAAGAGACCAGCTAAAATGTCTCTTACACAGGCAGGGTGTGGATATGCTAATTACCTCACTTGCAGCCGAAAGGCATGCAAATGAGGTAGATTAGCGATCCACGAAGCTGAAACCAGCCTGTGTAAGAGTCGTGTTAGGTGCAGAAATGTACTCAGTTGACAACTGAGTACGTTTCTGCAAATAACACAATGGAGCCATGTCAGCTCCAAATAAAGTGTGCATATGTGTCAGGCAACATGCCAATGGCCAAATATGTGGCCATTGGCACAGTAACCCGATGCAAACATGAAAAAAAATAATTTTTTTTTTCAGCGATCAGCGATGTTTAAACACAGCGCAGCCCCGCGCAAACGGGCTGCGCTATATAAAACATAAAAATAAAGGTTTTAAACCCACAAATGTGGGTTTCATGCAATGCATGGATTTACAATGCAAAGGACTAGCAGACCGAAAACAACATGGCCACCATTTAGTGGTTGCTAAGGGGGGAAGCTGAGTGTAAGACACGTAACTAAGCATTAGTAGGCAATCCTATGTAAATGAGTGGTAGGATAGTGAATCTCACTGTCACATAGCAAATGAGCACATTCCGTGTAGTGTAAGAGTTAGATAAGGGGGAGTAACAGAGTAGGAGATAGGTGACATCACAGGGGGAATGTCAGAAAGAAATCAAGCTCATTGGAGCAAAGTGTTATGTGACAGATGTCAGTCACACAGCATAGAAAGAGGAGTGTCAACAGATAAGCATGGGAAAGTCAAGAAATGGAAGGTGTACACTGTGGCTAACACCAAAGTTTCTTGCTGTGCATGCATGCGCGCGTGTGCACGCTGGGAGGCACGAGTAAGACAGAGTGCGAGCGTGTAAGGCAGAGTAAGCATGTAGGAGCCTGTTTACAGATCTGTAAACCTGTTTGCACTGGTGTGCACGCGTTTTAAACCAAATAAGCAGATTCTAGTTCATGTAAGCATGTGTGCGCGTGTGGTAGCCACTGTGAGCATGTTTTTGCTGGTATGCGCGCTGCTCCCCCCTGAGGAAACAGAGAGGAAAAAGGAAGCAGAAGAAATAGTAGGAAGCTATCAGGAAATACTGGTAGAGCTAGCAGGTGAAAACAATTAGAAGCAGGCAATTATACAGGCAGAATACTAGCCCATCCCAGCACTTAAAACACTGCAAACAGCATTGCAGTATGTTTCTCTCAAGAGACACTGCAAGACAGGAGTAAGCTATTAGAAGTGAAAACTGAAAAAGCTGCACTCAGACCAAACATGCTAGGGGCTGCCATAGCTGTTATAAGGAGACATAGGAGACTTGCTGAGGGTGGTGACAATGCAAATGCTGCCAGACAACCCACAGTGAGGAGACGGAGAAGACTGTACAGGCCCAGGGTCACCTACCAGGGGTTATATGAGCTGGAGATAGTGGAGCACTATAGAGTGGACAGAGACCTCCAGCAGAAAATTGTTGAGCTGTGCAGGCCACGCCTCACACACAGAACCAACAGAGGGGAACCCATCCCAGTGGAAACCAAGGTATGTGTTGGCCTAAGAATACTAGCAACAGGTACCTTCCAGAGACCAACTGGTGATATGTTGTGGATCTCACAGGCATCAGCATCCAGGGTACTGCACCAGTTCCTGGATGCCATGTCAGCACGTCGGAGATCATGTATATTTCCCCAATTCCCATGAGGCATTGGCCAGCAATATGCGACTCTTCCAGCAAATAGCGGAATACCCTGAGGTAGTGGGTGCAATAGGCTGCACGCATATACGCATCAAGGCACCAGCTGGTGAGCGGGGTAGGGCCTACATTAACCACAAGGACTTCCCCTCCATCAACTGCCAGGTCGTGTGTGATGCCCAGGGCATAATAACAAATGTGTGTGCTGGCTGCCCTGGAAGCTACCATGATTCCCATATCTGGCATTTGATGCAGCTGTACCAGACATTTGCCTATGGGGACATCCCACATGGTCACTTAGTGGGGGATGCTGGATATGCACTGGAGCCATGGCTGATGACACCCATCAGAAACGCACACACACCTGAACAAGAACACCATAATGAGGCACACGCACAAACACGAAATGTAATAGAGTGTGTGTTTGGGCCGCTCAAGTGACGGTTCCAGTGCCTGGACACATCTGGTGGAGCCTTGCAGTACTCACCAACTACATGTACCCAAATTGTCATGGCATGTGCTATGCTACATAATATGATTCTGCGAAAACAGCTGCAGCAGGACCAGCATAGGGGCGGGACAAACAGCCCCCCACCATTGCAAGGCCATCACAGGCAGAGCGTGACTCGAAGGAGGAACAACCTGAGCCTGCCCCAGTAGGCAGAAGGAGGCATGCCCAGTATGCCCTGGCCTTGGCAAAGAGGCAACGCATAGCACATACACTGGCTCAGTAGGAACCCTGGGAATGATACCCCTCTCTGACTCACTCATATAGTAAAAGTGAGGCCTAACAAGACACAACCTGCTTTCAAACATGTACAGGGAGTGTAGTATGTGCATCTGACACAGGCAGCCCTGCAGCACCACCTGAGGCATGATTGCCATGTGTTAAGCAATGTAACACCATCTAGTATATGCAAACATGATGACCCTGCCTAACATCTCACCCTCACCAAGCATGATGCCACACTATGAAGACAACAAGATCAAGTACAATAATTGGCTGAAGTATTGCTGTTAGTCAAAGGGGAACAAATGGCTGACAGCCTGGGATGACATGCCGAGCAAGACATGATGCTCCACCTGTTAGGGATGGCACACACCCAGCACACCTGGCTGTGTGGATACTGGCAAAGGCTGTTGTCACCCCCACTGTGCCTTGAATAGGTAAGGCTGGAAACACAAACCCACCACCATAGGTAGCACAAGGGATAACAACCTGGACGTAATGCTACCCAATGCCAGAAGTCTAAACTGCAAGATGCATGCAGACCAAACCCACCTCAGCATGAGAATGGTAATATCTGTTGTGTAACAGAAACCTGGGTCAAGGCTCAGAACAGCACCTTAATACTACCAGGTTATGCCTTATACCATGCTTTACAGCCCCAAAACATGGAAGAAACTACAATAGGAGTGTGGCTATCAATAATTGTCAAGGATAACCACACCCCCAGGTTGGTACCACAGCAAGAAGCAGCATGGACTATCCACGGGCAAGTAACAGTGGCTCAAACTGCATCCCAGTTTGCAGCCTGCTACAGACCACCCTCCCAAACCCAGGAACCCCAGTCAGCCTTCCTGAAGACACTGCAGAGTATGAATGTCTCACCAAATACCAAACAAGGCACACACAAATTATGACATAGGTGGTAATCCATTATGTATGGAAGAAGTAATCAGGGACCTAGGGACACAAGTGGACAGTAACCCATCATGTGACACTCACATTGCCAAGGTGGCCAGGAAGACCTGCTATATTGCCCACATTAACATGAAAGGATGCACATGTAGATCAAGAGAGGTCACTGTGCCCCCATACTCTTCTCTTATCAGGCCCATACTTGAGAACAATGCCCCATATTGGATGTACCTTACCTGACACCTGTGGCAGTTAGAAAGACCCCAAACATACCTCACCAAGAGGATAAAGGGTCCAAACATTTGTCATCTGCTGCCTGGCTGAAGAAACCCCAGCCCAATTCACATGCATACTGCCCAGTCAGAGGCGATGTATGCCTGATGTACAAGGCCATGTCCAATCCAGAATGAATGGACATGCTCCACTGCAGAAACTCCAAATCCAGCAGAGACACCACAGTGAGATATCTGAACCTCAACACATAGATAAATAGGATGTGCTGGAGGGACAGATTCATAACCCAGAGGCTCCTTACACTCTGGAACAGAATCCCAGTCCATGATAGGATGAGCTCCACACTCATACTCAACAAGAGAAATCCGGTCAAGTGCATGGGAGATAGTAGGTGTACACTGGGGGCCATCTCTGTGTCACATCTAGTAAAGTAAACCCTAAATGGGCATAATATGCACATTGCAAGGGGTGTCGAAAGCCACACACAGTCTGTCTAGGCTCAAACATGGCCAGGGCAGATAGCCTAGTATGAACCTATGAACCTATGATGATACAAATTGTGCAGGACACAAAGGATAACCACACAGCTGCCCTAACTGATGGTAGGAACCATGGTGATAATCCACAGATATGCTCTGCATTACTCAAATATCACAAACAATACACCAAACCCACACACATTGCCAACATCCAACCTAACAGATTCTTTGCAAACTCCCCACCAGCACCAAACTGCCAAATATCTATCCCAGCAGAGTGCTGTCCCCCTGACATTGCAGATGCTGAGGTAACAGCCAGCATCTACAAAGCAAACCACACAGCATCAATGGTACCAGATGGTGTCCTGGGTTGTGTCCAACAAGAACTGTAAGAAGAATGGAACACCAAATAGCACTACTGCTCACTCTCAGTCTTAGCACAGGATATGTACCCAAAGAGCAGTGTACAGCAACAGTGGTCCCTCACCACAAAGGTGGTGCCTGAATGGATACTGCAAACTATCACCCCTCAACCCTGACTATCTTGGTCGGCAAAGTAATGGAGAGGATGATCATGGACCCCAGGAATAACGAGATTGGGTACCTACAGACATTGGACCCTACCCAGTGCAGCTTTCATAGGGCAGATCCTGCCCCTTAAACATGTCTGACTCATGTGAAACACGCACCAAGGCCATTGATGAGGGGAATGTGGTTCACACAGCCTATCTGGACCTTGCTAAACCCTTCCATACAATACCCCAGTTGTTCAGTACAGATAAGCTCACCAGCCTAACTATAAACCCCTATCCAAGTAGATGGGTTGCAAACCAGCTCAAGGACAGAACTGACCTGGTCAGAAATGCTGCAGCCATGTCAGACTACAAACCAGGTACAACTGGCATCCCACAAGGCATGGTCCTGGGACCTCTCTTGTATGGTATATATGTCACATAGGTACAGGCCAACATGGAAGGACTGTGTCTGAACAGGTTCACAGATGACTACAAACTGCCCACCATATCGGACCCTCCAGCTGACACAAGCATCCTACAAAAGGCACACATAGAAACAGACAAGTGGTGCCACAGCCATGTCAACAAGCAAAATGCAGAATAGTGTATAGTCATCCCCTGTGGAAACACAGTACGTGGCCACAAATTACCACATAGGTGTTAACCCATTAAGTACATCAGGAGCAATAAGAGACCTGGGGACACAAGGTGATAGATATCCTGCATGTGACAACCATGTGTCTGTAGTGGTTACAGAAACATACCATATACCCACCTAATCATGAAGGTAAGCACAGCTAGGTCAGGGGAGGTCATTGTGCCTCTCCAGTCATCCATCAGCAGCCTCACAATTGCATACAATGGCCCTTGTGGGATGTACCATAGCAGACACCTGCATCAACTGGAAAGACCCCACAAATACCCCACCAACAGGATCTCAAAGCTGTAACAGATGCCATGTGTTGCCTGATTAAACAAACTGCAGCTCCACACAGTGCCATACCACCTGGCTAGAGGTGATCTGTGCCTGATGTATAAAGCCATGACCAAGCTGGAATCAATGGACATTTGGCACCATGTAAAATCTGAATGCTGGTGACCTATGCACATGACAGGCCTGAACCCCAGCACTGACATAAACAGGACATGCTGTACCGATTGGTCCATAACCCAGAAGCTCACTCCACTCATGACTAAACTCCCAGTACAGGTTATCCAGGGAGTCCCTCATTGACTGTCATCCAGAGGAATCATGATGACTGGATGGGAGATGGTAGGTGTACCCTGGATATCACCTGTATGTCACGGGTAGACAGAGGCACAGCACACTAACCTTGAAATATGTCATGGCAAACACCAGTAAATATGTGTGTTGAAGGACAAACACTCTCTGACTAGCATTACAAATGGCCTAGGGCACATGGCCATTGTTTGTCAATGTCCACACAAGTTGTGGAATACATTAACAATGTCGGACGATCTTGTTCTATGTTGTCCATATCTGAACAAAAAGCAACATGGTCATATCTGCACAACTGGCCCTCAACCAGTCTGGTGTGCTCACTATAAATATTACAAGCAGTGATAGGACTGAAACCGATGATACTGTCCACCACAGTCAAAGAACTGAACCAGTACATTATACAACAATACACTGTTTGGTCAGTATGAAAGGATGTTGACAACTGTATGCAAACTATCCCATGGCAACCCTGCAGGCACAGCATAATGCCTGTTAGGTTCAGACACAAAGCAGTTGGGCAGTAAGAACACAACCTGATGTCCAACACTCAACTGTACATGTGAAATATAGATTAAGTCCACACACAAACACAAATGTGGTGGACCACAGATCTCAACATATGGAAAGTTCACACTGGGCATGCTCGCAAACTTAGATAAATGAGACGTGTCAGTCAAGAAGCCATATAAACTGTGAACTGGGCATGCTCACACACTTAGGCCATGTCACAGTTCAGCAGTTGCACACACATATCTGGCATATGTATGTGTTAATACAGGAACCTCCCACAATACAGAAATCTGCCCAGTGCACACAGTGAAATTACAACAGAGACATAAGTAAAGTAGTGGATCCCACTCATATGCAAACATCTGCCACAGTACACAAGTTGTTCATAGAGATAGGGAAAGCTATGGCAATAAAGACCCACAAACAGTTTATGAGCAACAGATACTTGCATCTGACAGGTAGACATATGGACGTAGAGTTCAATATTAGGCTGTTGTCCCTAGGGAATACAGAAGGCTATCCACAGTGTATTTGGCATCTGCCTCCACAGTACAGTAGGCCACTGTGCCTCTGCAAAGTTAATGCATATATATTCTCTCCCCCTTACTGATGGATAGTAACAGATGTACATACCTCTTCATAAATAATGATGTCAGCACACTATACATATGTCAGGAGCACAAATGATACCCAGTAATTTGAATAGCGTGCTCAGCTACTGCGTCTCCCACAAGTGTCATAACATAGTTAGATAGGGATTTGAATCCTGCAAATGCTCAGTGTGTGTGTGTGTATGTGTGAATGTGGGGGGGGGGAGTAGGGTGTGTGCAATTCTATGTGTAAGAGAAATGTCCCTTTTGGCAACTAGTACAACACACCACATGCTGCATATTCCACTGTCTAAACACTGATGATGTCAGCACCCTATAAGGGATTAGGGTGTGTGCAATTCTATGTGTAAGAGAAATGTCCCTTTTGGCAACTAGTACAACACACCACATGCTGCATATTCCACTGTCTAAACACTGATGATGTCAGCACCCTATAAGGGAGTAGGGTGTGTGCAATTCTATGTGTAAGAGAAATGTCCCTTTTGGCAACTAGTACAACACACCACATGCTGCATATTCCACTGTCTAAACACTGATGATGTCAGCACCCTATAAGTACAGCAGGAGAAAACAAGTCTCCCAGTAATGCAAATAGCGTGCTCTGCTACTGCATCTTTCACAAGTGTCATAACATAGTTAGGTAGGGGTTTGAATCCTGCAAATTCTCAGTGTGTGTGAAATGTGAATTTGGGGGGGGAGTGGCTTTAAAATTTTGAATAATTATTCCTAATTGCATTTAATTAATCAATTAATGTAATTGGAAGGTGGTTCTTATAGACTTGCTTCTGAACATGTTAACTATTCCATTGAAGGCAAAGGCCGAGGTACCAGAATCAGAAAATAAAATATTTTATTCTTCAGTCTATGCTGTTATTTCCGTTGGTGTGGTTTTCAGTGTATTTGGACTTTTTACTGTTTTCTACAGTTCTGGTGTGTGTTTTTTGGTTAAACACTGATGATGTCAGCACCCTATAAGTACAGCAGGAGAAAGCAAGCCTCCCAGTAATGCAAATAGTGCGCTCTGCTATTGTGTCTCTCACAAGTGTCATAACATAGTTAGGTAGGGGTTTGAATCCTGCAAATTCTCAGTGTGTGTGAAATGTGAATGTGGAGGGGGGAGTAGGGTGTGTGCAATTCTATGTGTAAGAGAAATGTCCCTTTTGGCAACTAGTACAAGACACCACATGCTGCATATTCCACTGTCTAAACACTGATGATGTCAGCACCCTATAAGGGAGTAGGGTGTGTGCAATTCTATGTGTAATAGAAATGTCCCTTTTGGCAACTAGTACAACACACCACATGCTGCATATTCCACTGTCTAAACACTGATGATGTCAGCACCCTATAAGTACAGCAGGAGAAAGCAAGCCTTCCAGTAATGCAAATAGTGCGCTCTGCTACTGCATCTCTCACAAATGTCATAACATAGTTAGGTAGGGGTTTGAATCCTGCAAATTCTCAGTGTGTGTGAAATGTGAATGTGGGGGAGTAGTGTGTGCAATTCTATGTGTAAGAGAAATGTCCCTTTTGGCAACTAGTACAACACACCACATGCTGCATATTCCACTGTCTAAACACTGATGATGTCAGCACCCTATAAGTAGTGTGTGTGCAATTCTATGTGTAAGAAATGTGATTTTGGCAACTAGTACAACACACCACATGCTGCATATTCCACTGTCTAAACACTGATGATGTCAGCACCCTATAAGTACAGCAGGAGAAAGCAAGCCTTCCAGTAATGCAAATAGTGCGCTCTGCTACTGCGTCTCTCACAAGTGTCATAACATAGTTAGGTAGGGGTTTGAATCCTGCAAATTCTCAGTGTGTGTGAAATGTGAATGTGGAGGGGGGAGTAGGGTGTGTGCAATTCTATGTGTAAGAGAAATGTCCCTTTTGGCAACTAGTACAACACACCACATGCTGCATATTCCACTGTCTAAACACTGATGATGTCAGCACCCTATAAGGGAGTAGGGTGTGTGCAATTCTATGTGTAATAGAAATGTCCCTTTTGGCAACCAGTACAACACACCACATGCTGCATATTCCACTGTCTAAACACTGATGATGTCAGCACCCTATAAGGTAGTAGGGTGTGTGCAATTCTATGTGTAAGAGAAATGTCCCTTTTGGCAACTAGTACAACACACCACATGCTGCATATTCTACTGTCTAAACACTGATGATGTCAGCACCCTATAAGTACAGCAGGAGAAAACAAGCCTCACAGTAATGCAAATAGTGCGCTCTGCTACTGCGTCTCTCACAAGTGTCATAACATAGTTAGGTAGGGGTTTGAATCCTGCAAATTCTCAGTGTGTGTGAAATGTGAATGTGGAGGGGGGAGTAGGGTGTGTGCAATTCTATGTGTAAGAAAAATGTCCCTTTTGGCAACTAGTACAACACACCACATGCTGCATATTCCACTGTCTAAACACTGATGATGTCAGCACCCTATAAGGGAGTAGGGTGTGTGCAATTCTATGTGTAAGAGAAATGTCCCTTTTGGCAACTAGTACAACACACCACATGCTGCATATTCCACTGTCTAAACACTGATGATGTCAGCACCCTATAAGGGAGTAGGGTGTGTGCAATTCTATGTGTAAGAGAAATGTCCCTTTTGGCAACTAGTACAACACACCACATGCTGCATATTCCACTGTCTAAACACTGATGATGTCAGCACCCTATAAGGGAGTAGGGTGTGTGCAATTCTATGTGTAAGAGAAATGTCCCTTTTGGCAACTAGTACAACACACCACATGCTGCATATTCCACTGTCTAAACACTGATGATGTCAGCACCCTATAAGGGAGTAGGGTGTGTGCAATTCTATGTGTAAGAGAAATGTCCCTTTTGGCAACTAGTACAACACACCACATGCTGCATATTCCACTGTCTAAACACTGATGATGTCAGCACCCTATAAGGGAGTAGGGTGTGTGCAATTCTATGTGTAAGAGAAATGTCCCTTTTGACAACTAGTACAACACACCACATGCTGCATATTCCACTGTCTAAACACTGATGATGTCAGCACCCTATAAGTACAGCAGGAGAAAGCAAGCCTTCCAGTAATGCAAATAGTGCGCTCTGCTACTGCGTCTCTCACAAGTGTCATAACATAGTTAGGTAGGGGTTTGAATCCTGCAAATTCTCAGTGTGTGTGAAATGTGAATGTGGGGGGAGTAGGGTGTGTGCAATTCTATGTGTAAGAGAAATGTCCCTTTTGGCAACTAGTACAACACACCACATGCTGCATATTCCACTGTCTAAACACTGATGATGTCAGCACCCTATAAGGGAGTAGGGTGTGTGCAATTCTATGTGTAAGAGAAATGTCCCTTTTGGCAACTAGTACAACACACCACATGCTGCATATTCCACTGTCTAAACACTGATGATGTCAGCACCCTATAAGTACAGCAGGAGAAAGCAAGCCTTCCAGTAATGCAAATAGTGCGCTCTGCTACTGCGTCTCTCACAAATGTCATAACATAGTTAGGTAGGGGTTTGAATCCTGCAAATTCTCAGTGTGTGTGAAATGTGAATGTGGGAGTAGGGTGTGCAATTCTATGTGTAAAAGAAATGTTCACTTTGGCAACTAGTACAACACACCACATGCTGCATATTCCACTGTCTAAACACTGATGATGTCAGCACCCTATAAGGGAGTAGGGTGTGTGCAATTCTATGTGTAAGAGAAATGTCCCTTTTGGCAACTAGTACAACACACCACATGCTGCATATTCCACTGTCTAAACACTGATGATGTCAGCACCCTATAAGGGAGTAGGGTGTGTGCAATTCTATGTGTAAGAGAAATGTCCCTTTTGGCAACTAGTACAACACACCACATGCTGCATATTCCACTGTCTAAACACTGATGATGTCAGCACCCTATAAGTACAGCAGGAGAAAGCAAGCCTTCCAGTAATGCAAATAGTGCGCTCTGCTACTGCGTCTCTCACAAATGTCATAACATAGTTAGGTAGGGGTTTGAATCCTGCAAATTCTCAGTGTGTGTGAAATGTGAATGTGGGGGGGGGGAGTAAGGTGTGTGCAATTCTATGTGTAAGAGAAATGTCCCTTTTGGCAACTAGTACAACACACCACATGCTGCATATTCCACTGTCTAAACACTGATGATGTCAGCACCCTATAAGGGAGTAGGGTGTGTGCAATTCTATGTGTAAGAGAAATGTCCCTTTTGGCAACTAGTACAACACACCACATGCTGCATATTCCACTGTCTAAACACTGATGATGTCAGCACCCTATAAGGGAGTAGGGTGTGTGCAATTCTATGTGTAAGAGAAATGTCCCTTTTGGCAACTAGTACAACACACCACATGCTGCATATTCCACTGTCTAAACACTGATGATGTCAGCACCCTATAAGGGATTAGGGTGTGTGCAATTCTATGTGTAAGAGAAATGTCCCTTTTGGCAACTAGTACAACACACCACATGCTGCATATTCCACTGTCTAAACACTGATGATGTCAGCACCCTATAAGGGAGTAGGGTGTGTGCAATTCTATGTGTAAGAGAAATGTCCCTTTTGGCAACTAGTACAACACACCACATGCTGCATATTCCACTGTCTAAACACTGATGATGTCAGCACCCTATAAGGGAGTAGGGTGTGTGCAATTCTATGTGTAAGAGAAATGTCCCTTTTGACAACTAGTACAACACACCACATGCTGCATATTCCACTGTCTAAACACTGATGATGTCAGCACCCTATAAGTACAGCAGGAGAAAGCAAGCCTTCCAGTAATGCAAATAGTGCGCTCTGCTACTGCGTCTCTCACAAATGTCATAACATAGTTAGGTAGGGGTTTGAATCCTGCAAATTCTCAGTGTGTGTGAAATGTGAATGTGGGGGGGGAGTAGGGTGTGTGCAATTCTATGTGTAAGAGAAATGTCCCTTTTGGCAACTAGTACAACACACCACATGCTGCATATTCCACTGTCTAAACACTGATGATGTCAGCACCCTATAAGGGAGTAGGGTGTGTGCAATTCTATGTGTAAGAGAAATGTCCCTTTTGGCAACTAGTACAACACACCACATGCTGCATATTCCACTGTCTAAACACTGATGATGTCAGCACCCTATAAGTACAGCAGGAGAAAGCAAGCCTCCCAGTAATGCAAATAGTGCGCTCTGCTACTGCGTCTCTCACAAGTGTCAAAACACAGTTAGGTAGGGGTTTGTATCCTACAAACGCCATGTGTGTTTTTGTCACACAGTTTGTCCATGTGTGTGGGGTGTTGTTCCCAATATTGCATGACATAGATTATATCAGTAATGTCAATGCACACATGATGTATGTGTGTGCCACATACACATATGTACCTGTGACCTTCAATAGTTCCCATGTCTGAAGCCTGCCTCATGTGAATACATGGAATTTGCATTAGACAACTTTATGACTGTGGTTTTCTGTGCAGGGGCTGCATGTGGTATGTGAATATACAGTGTGAGTTGTATATTGTGTCATCCTACCAGCGAGAGATACACATCTGCTCTGGAGCATATAGTCCACATGTTGTTGATGAACAGGTGCAGCATGTTTTCACCTCTTGTGGGAGTGGTAACAAGTTGTTCCATAACAATTCAGTGAATAAATGCTAGGAACATTTCAGCTAGGGTCTTGGAGCTAGAGTAATGCTCACACTCTTTGTTTGGGTAGTTGCAGTCCACCCATATAATGGTGTTTGTAGAGACCGTCATATTCCCAGTGTTGTCAGGCAGGCCAAGTGAGTTTCCTGGGTATGGGAGGGTGGTGTGTGCCAGGCTATGAACCTGAAGGCAGTCTAACCCACTGTTAGTTGCACATGGATAGGTTCTGATGCTTTGTGCTGTGCCACCAACCTGGAGGTGTGTGTATCTGTGGTGCCTTTGGATACTTCCCCCCTGTTCTGGTTTGGTGCATGTTTAGGGGATGACAAGCATGGTATGAGGTATAACCTGGCAGTGATGGGGTGCACCTGGGAGCCTTGAACCAGGATTCTGTTACTGCACAGATATTGCTGCTTTCCATGCTAAGGACAGTTTCCAGTGCATGCATCCTGTGGTTTACACTGCTGGCATTGAGTAGCATTACTATTAGTGTCCTATCCCGTGTGATACCTGTGTAGGTGGCTATGTAATTTGAGCCTTGCATAAAAAGGCACTATGTGTGTAGCAAGAGCCTTTGCCAATATACAATGGCCCATGGGTGACAGGTGCAAGCTGTCCCTAGCAAAGCATCGTGGCTTGTCTAGCATGTAATCCCACGCTGACAGGCATTGGATCCCCTTTGAATGACACCAAAACATAAGCCAATTGTAGAAATTGATCATCCTGTCTACATATTGTGGCAGCATTCTTGGTGAGGGTAAGATGCTACTCAAGGTCAGGGTCATACCAGCCTGTGCCACATGCTCAGAGAGCCCCTCTATGTCCCCTATCATGTAGTCCAGGGAGGTACGTCACAGGTCATTCACACTGGCACAGACAATGACTGAGTCATATTTGTGCATGCCTTGGAGTGACCTGTATGCTTGTGTTATGTGGTGGATCATAGTGCCCGACGGGCATCTCACCATGACCTCTCCTTGTTCAGCCTGGTGAGTGGGACCTCAGTGTACCTGATGATAGAGGTACCTATTACAACTGTAGCAGGTGTGTTGTTTAGCCTTACGGGCTGTGACTGTTCGGCACACAGGCTTTGTGAGCTTTGTGTTGCACGTGCTCTGTTCTGGCGTAACGTTTGCTTGTGTGTCTACTTCTGAGGTGTCTGCTGTTCAGGCAGGATGCTATTCTGAGACTCCAAGAATGTTCCTGTGTGATTATTTGTTTGGATTGCTGTCGTGGTAGGCCTATGTGAGACTGGTATTGTATTCACTGTAGTATCCCACTCCACCTGACAAGTTATGCCAGTACTGTGTTAAGAGAGCTTAGCCCCCAGTTTGGCTATGTGGTTGCATCTCTCACATGTGTTGTAAGTTTATGGGAAGGGGAGAGGGTTGTCTGTGTACATGAGGCAGCTGTAACATTGCCACATGACTCACAGATTCACCAACTGGACCAGAGAGGAGATGGACAAGTGAACTTTGCACATGCTACCATAGTATTGTGAATTCCATAATAATTAACAACACATAGGGCCAATGGAGAACAAGGTACTCAAGGTGAGTATGTGAGGGTGTAGTGCTTCTGATTTGTTATTGCTGGCATATATAAATGCTTTCGTGAGCAAATGCCAGGTAAGTCATATGCAATGTGTTACAGGCAACTTACATGCAAACAGGACAACCAGTGACGTTCTGTCAAGTGAGACATGGACATCAGTACAGTAAGCAATACAGATGTCACTAGGAATCCACAGAGGTGCTGTAAATCTGCATTGCAGGTGGAATCAGTGTTTCAGGGAAATAAAAAGCAAACATGCATACAAACAAAGCTACAGTCAGCAGGCCTGGACCTAGTCTATGCTACAACAAACAAGGTGTACCACTTCCAGTAGGTAACAGTGCAAATATGCAGGCACTATAAGCCTGTACCCAGAAATTCACAGGTCAGACGGGCAGGGTCCAGCCTCACCTCCCACAAGTGTACAGACCATGTACCTTCATAATGTAGAATAACCGGCCTGAAACCCAAGTGCTCATACCTGAACTACTACACATTTCAAATAACAGACACTGAGCCCTCACTCAGCAGTTCCAAACTTAGTAGGATGTACGCTACCTGTCCTGGCACCACAGTATCCTTGACATTTATGGAGACTCTCACTCCTGTCATAGTTAGTTCTGTGTTTTGGGGCTGTCAAGCATGGTATGAGGTGTGACCTTGTAGTGCTAGGGTGCTCTTGCGAGTCTTGAACCTGTTGTGTATTACTGCACAGATATCAACATCCTCAAACATCCTCATTGCAGAGTCGAGTGTGGACAGCATGCAACTTGCAGTTTACATGTCCATCATTGAGTATCAATACTTACATTTTCTTATCCCCTGTGCTACCTATGTAGGTGGCCTTCTGTTGACAGCCTTACCACCAGTATGCAAAGATGTGCAGACATTACACTATGGTAATTACTATGGGTGTACAAAACAATACAATGACAATCATACTGTTACTGCATCAGGCATGCTGGGATATACCCACAATGATATCATTACACTGTACTGTTGACAACATGATACTATTACTACACTTCTATGTAGTCACCCTGTGCATCAGCACCATGTTAACCTGATCCTGCACCGATGTTACAGATTGCAGGAGGTGGCACAGTTTCATCATATGCACAGGGTGTGTACTTGATATGCCTGAGTCTGCCACTGATACAACCAATTGACATGTATGTGTGTGTGTGTGTTGGTGAGGGACAGCAGTACAAGATGGGGCAATGTTGATGCAGTGTGTGCGTGTATGCGGTAGCCCTAGGTGTTATCAATTCGCATGTGTGTATGCATGCACACAGTTCCACCTCATGGCTGCCATATACGGGTGTTAGTGGACAGCCACAGACTGTATCTGCCAGGTCATACAGATCACTGTCTCTGGCCACGGACATGGTACCTGTGCCTGGCAGGGATGCTACGGACCATATCAGGTACTAAGCCAGACTGGGTACTGTCATCAGAAGCAGGTGGTTGGTGACTGGAGACAGGTCCCTGTTGGCACTGTCCAGAGCCATGTGCACGTGGTCTCCTGGGGCGGTCTGATGACAGCACAGACCCAGCATTGCTGGGGCTGCTGCTGGCACTATGGGAGTGGCCGCAGGCCTGTTGTCATCTGTGATGACTGCCAGCTGCTGCTGTTGCTGGCATACGCCCACGTCGATGCCTCAACCATCCACCATTGCCCTGGCTCATGGACTTGTATTTGTGGAACAGATCTAATGTGTCCCCCCAATGTCTGTCAATGACCTCGGTGAAATTATGGATGGCAGCCGCAACATCACGCATACTGTCATTCATAGCTGTGCGACATGCTCTCAGCTCCCTCAGACACTGTCTGGTGTACCGTTCCATACGTGACTGTGCCTGCATTATAGCCCGAAACATAGCTGAGGTTGAAAGACCTCTGTGGGCACGTCTGACAGGGGCAGTACGCCCATGTATGCTCCCATGAGAACCCCTGGACATCTGCCTGTGTGGTACCATGTCAGGACCCTGGCCATGGCTGCTGTGTGGGGATGCATGTGCCACCGATACCACATTACCCTGGTCAATGCCCACTGTATCCTGTCCATCACCTAGGGACATTGGTGACAAAGGATGTATTGGCAGGATGACTGTGCGCATTGATGGGGTCGACAGCTGTGTACTGTCAATTGGCTGACCAACGATGGACCCTGGCACACCTCCCTGTGCCATTACACAGGTATCATCATTATCACTATCCATGGCAGCTGATTCAGGTTCCCTGCTGCACAACACCAGAGCAGCACCAGAACCTGTGGGAGTAAGACAGGAAACACAGTTTACAATGTGTACACAATGTTACCACTGATACACACAGGCACACATGCACACATGCACACATGCACACAGGTGCACATGCACACATGCACACATGCACACATGCACACTCCTCAGTATATGAGATATCAACACACAGACACAAACACACCTGCAATCAAACACATAGTACTACTGCTTGAGCCTATTATTACTATTAGTATCAAGAGTATTGAAGGTATTGTTATTACACACTCACCAGCATGGATAGGCTGCCTTGCTGTTACACCAGAGGGACCTGCAGAAATTAGACATTTATTGTCAGTGGGCACAACTGTGCCATTGATACTGTGAGTATGATACAGTTCAGTAGTACAACAGTTGGCTTTCACAGGTCTACTGCTGATATTGAGAATATCACTCTTGCATAATAATGACCATGATAACAGCTACAAACTGAGGACACACCTCACACATGCATAAACTACCAGTGTACAGAACAGTCAACTATACATATGGCATGTTACCTGCACGCTCCGAGTCCTGCTGCTGGGTGGCTCCAGCCTCCATCATTATGCATGTATGCTGCTGCTGTTGTTGCTGTTGGGCTGGAGCCACAACACTTAGGAGTAGTCCCTCCAGTCTGGTGAGGGGGGATGTATAGCTGCCCCACCACCTGTGACAAGCTGTTGCCTGTGGATATCCAACGCAGGCTGATGGACATTTCTAATTAAATCACTGCAGTGATGGCGTACCTGCTCATATGTCCAGTTATGCGTGCCTATGTCATTTACCCGATGGACCAGGCCTTGCCACAGTGCAGCCCTCTCCTGCTGGTTCTGGCTGGTGCAGGAAAAGAGTATTGCGAAATCCCGCACCAGGCTCTGGTGTATCTCCTCATCCTCCGCAGCGGAGTAGGTAGGGTTTTGCTGGTGAACCATAGCCCTGAAAAGGAAAAGAAAACTATGTCAGCAATATATGTCAGCAAAGTATGGCACACATAATACACATAATACTCGACTGTAGTGATATAACTTAACTCCCATATATAGCATCTGTCTGTCTATTGGGGGATACACATGTAAATGACCAGATATCAGTGCTCAGTCGACAACTGTGCAACAGTACCTGGCACACTCCATACGACAGACTAGTATACTCCAGCAGTCAGCACACTGATTCAGGTGCAATGCACAACCTCACACTGGGGGTTTGTATCAAGGTACTGTATGGGGAACATTATCAACCCATGCACTGCATGCAATGCATGTTACATATTTCACTGGTAATGCACACTACTCTTACTTGCCATAACCCTACCTACACTGCAGTCACATACAGGGTACCACAGCACAACATATGGCAATGTAGTATGTTTGGATCACAATACCTCACACATCTGTCTCTGGCCTCACACCAAGGACACACACTACCTTGACAGACAGACAGTCATGGTGAGCAATCACACCATTACATAACATGCACTCAGTCACTGGCACACTCATTCCACCTCACATAGTTGGTTTGCAATGGGTTCGTGGGTGTGCATTGTGTCTTAGGTAGGTAGTATGCTATTGGCCCTGGGCATACAGCAGCATACTGTTATGCTACCCTGCCCCTTGTGACACATGTGATGTGATCATACCTGCTCCTGTCAAACAGTTACACAGGGTGACTCATATGACATATTACCTATCTGCATAACATTCAGCAGGGGTATGTCTGACATCTACTCATGGGGAGCCTTGCTTCTTAATGCTGTGTGGTTTACTCCAGGGTATGTTTTATCTGTGGGTAGGAACCTGTACCTCCACCATGTGCTCTTTACTGCGGTGACAAGGACGACAGACATAGGTCATTTAGGTTGTGGATGCTGTGAGGTGTTACCATGGTTGTTGGACAACTGTCATGGGTGTGAATTAACTATGTATATCCAGCAGTGGTAACCTCTATGTAGGTAGTATGGGTGCGCTCTGTGGTCTTATCAGTCACTCTGCATAGGTAATGTGTTTGAGTGCATTGTCACAGTTTCTTACGTATGACTGTGTCCTTCTCCATATCTGTAGCTGTCATGGGAGGTACATACCTTGTAGGACATTGTGGGGTGTAGAGGGGTACAGTGACCTACATGTCCATAGCTGACACACCATGTCTGCTGACACATACCATGTACAGGTATTACAGGACTAGTGTGCCACTGTGAATATCAATGGGGAGCCTATTGTACACTTATTGCCCCTGTTCCCCCCTGACACATGCAGTGGTGGGCAGGCAAGCACATATGTGGTGGTTACTGCTGTAAGTGTTTTGGAATGGGGTATGGTACTCCAGTATCCACACTGGTGTTCACTCCATGCCTTTGTCATCAGGCACCTGTTGCAATACATCTGCACACATGTGATTCACTCAGTAGATATATATATATATATATATATATAGATATATATATACATATATGTATGTATATATATATATATACATATATAGATATATATATATATATATATATATATATATATAGATATTTATATAGATATAGATATATAGATATAGATATGGAGAGAGAGGGGGAGAGAGATAGAGACAGAGGGAGAGAGAGAGAGGGGTTGGGACAGAGAGAGAGATAGTCATATACAGACATATCTGTAGACAGTCAGATCTGTCTGTATATGTATATGTATCTACATATATCTATATATGTATGTGTGTATTACATATATATGTATGTACATATTCTATCTATATATGTCTATGTATTTCTACATCCCTCTCTATCTATGTATACATATATGCATATTATATATATATATATATATATATATATATATATATATATATATATATATATACATACATATATCGATATACATACATATACATATGATAGATATATATATATAAACCTTGTTATTTACACATATGTATACACACACTAACCTACTGCTAAACATCCATTACTGTACAACCTACATTGTACATTGCACTACAACCTACATTGATATGTGCACATAGTTACCTTCACATACATATGTATGTACAGCCTTCAGTGACAGTTGCAGTATGTCCCCTGCCCTATGCACATCTTCATATACATAGATACAGACCAATAACACATATGGAGGGTTCACAGTATGTAGACTATTATATTATTACTTTAAATTACCTGTGTTTGTTACAGCTGTTTGCATTGGCTTTGTGATGGTTGGCCTGCTGCTGCTTCTCTTGCCAGCTTCAGTTTGCCTTGGCAGTGTCAGGTTGTGATGACAACTTGTTTGTTTTGTTGTTTTAAATTTTCTTTCTTTTCTCTCTCTCTCTCTCTCTCTACCTCCAGAGGGTGCAATGAAAGTATTGCATGTGTGGACTGGGAGTACAGGATGCTTTTGTAGGTATCTGCACATGTCCATGTGATGGCCTCTGCACCAATTGTTAGCCAGCATTTACTAATTGCATGCAGCCTGTTGTGTAGTGATTGCAGTTCTCACTGTGATTTCAGGACAGTGCTATAAAAAGGTTTGTTAGGTAGGCATAGCCCTTTCAGATTATCAGGGTGGGGACCATGCTGGTATGCTGTGGACACTGTTCTGTGAGTGTAACGGTTGGAATGTCTGTCATATTTCAAGCTGTGTTGTAGACACTGCAATGCATGTTGTGCTGTAACCTGAGTATTCCTTCCTCCAGTTTCCTCTTCTCAGTGTGTATGCAAACTGACACCTAAGACTAGTAATACTGTGTATATGGGTGTGTGTGCTTTCCTGTGGGACTTGTGGTGTAACTGGTATATAGCAGTGGCTCTTGCAATTTGTTGCTATGGCTTCAATATTTGCCCTTTACATTCACTCCTTGTATGCCTGCTAGGTGTCTTTACTGTAATGTGCTGCTATGGCTTTCCTATTTTCCATTTACATTCACACCTTGTAATGCTTTCTATATCTGTTTGAGCAGCAATCCCCTATGTGTTTGTTGTGGTAGGGTGGTACTGCATGCAGTGTGGTCTGGCCATGGTGTGGGCCTTGACACCTAGAAGGGTATTTGATTATGCTGCTGAGCAGGCCTCAGATACTCTCAGGTGCATCTTTTATCAGCCTCATAGAATGGTACATATCAGTGGGATATACCCATGAAATTTTCTGATATTCTGCAGTTGTGACTGTGGGTTATTTTGAGCATATGTATTACTACACCATTTGTGACGTGCAAGTGGTGTATACTTTCAGTAATTCATAGTTACCATTGCATGTGTTGTAACACCTTTCTGCCTACTGTTAGTACATTTCACAGGGTGTCAGTGGGGCACAGTTAACATTTGTTTTCAAATCAGGGACATCCCTGTAACTCAGTCACAATTGCTATGTCTGGCCTCTTAACTATTAAAATATGGCAGTGTTTATCCTGCTCTGAGTGTGTGTGTGGTTTCCAAGGTGCTACTGTCACATTATTACCTACTAGCTACCAACTAGCATGGCTGTTTCTCTTCACATACTAATATTTTACAAATCCACTAGATTTGACAGTAGATATACATGACATGCTTTGTGTACTAGACTTCCTATATTCCCTTTACATTCATTCCTACTATTTCATGATATATTTCTTTCAGCACAATGTTCTTGTATAGCAGTCATGGCTTAGTGGTAAGTCATGCAGACTACTGTTTCCAAGGTCCTGGGTTCGGGACTGACAATGGGATTTTATTTTGCTTCTGAGCAGACTACAGGCCTTGTCATTCAGAGTGACTAAGGCACTTTTAAGCAGTTGTAAGCGGGGTAGCTGGTTTGCAGAGCTCAAGCATGCACTGGCATTTAGCGCACACATGCGTAGCTAAGCGCACACAAGCGCATACCCGCTTACAACTGCTTAAAAGTGCTTACTCTTGCGCACACCCACGCTAATTTCTTTGAAAGAAATGAAAATGGGGAGACAGGAAAGTGGTGAAAAAGGGGTCACAAAGAGGGTAGGACAGTAGGGAAACAAGCTCAGGATTTGCAGTAAGGGTGTAGGAAAGGCCCATAGCTGCACATGTCTTTATCAGCAACAGCTGTGCATACATGTGTAATTTGGTGTGAAATTTGAAACCTTCCACCCCTGAGAGAGGGGTGAGGACAACAATATTTGTTGTACAGCCAGTTATAATTGCCAGTTCACATGTCCAGCAGAAATGTCTGCAAAATGGCAGCTATGTATGGGGCGTAATTTTTTTGCGGGAACAGAGTGCCCTTTTTTTTTTTTTTCAGGTGAGAGTGGAATGTCAGGTACGGAAAGTAGGTATAGTTGGGGCGGTAGGTAGGGGAGGTTAACAGACAAGACAAACAAGATGCATACAGGGGTGGTGTATGACACATGTGGGGGGAACACAATTGACGGGGACGGATGTTTGGATATCTCGAGCCCATGAGCCCACAGATGGCAACAGTGGAACTGAGATCCCCACCCATGGGCAGTTGCCACTGTGTCTTCACTGCCCAGGAAGGGGCTGTGCTGGGGGCTGTGTAGGATGGGCAGCAGGCACGCCCATGAGTTGTGCCACCCGTGCCTCAAGCTGGCATAGGGGCTCAAGCACAGAATGCCTGATCTCCCTACACACCACAATCCGGACACTACGGAGGGTGAGTGGATGGTCTTCTCTGGCCACTCTTGCAGAGGGGGGATGAGCCCCATCCCCTGCAGCGCTTCCACCTGAAGGTGGCACAGGGCCACCGGAGGAGGGTCCAGCCTGGGCACTAGTACCAGGTGCACTCACCAGGTGAGGTGGGAGAGGTGGGTCCGCTGGAACCCGCCTTTCCTGTCGTCCTATGTTTTGCAATATTTTATGACAGTTTGGGTTAGTAACAAACAATACCATTCACAATTAGTTGTAACAGCATGCATTAGTATTCCCATTAACCAAACACCCATAAATTCAAGACATTGAACAGCAAGCATAACACATACATAATTTGAAGAACAGTACACAATCCAACAGCATGCAGGGTTGATTGATGGCAACAGGCCATCAGGTTTGGATGTATGAACAGGGCACATGCATCAACGTACATGCAAATATGTATGAACCAACAGGACAAATGTCCAGGGGAATTAATTGTGAATACACATACCCATTTCATGTGGAATGGATTATTTGTGGTTATAGGGTAGGGTGAAGAAATATTTCATTAACAACTTCAAATACCTATACATATGCTGTACATTTCTACTAGCTGCAGATATATACACCCTACAGGTCTGACTACAGTTTCCTATGTGTAAACTTAGGCATGTTGGTGATGGGAATGTTACTGCTACATTAATATACATTGCATTTTTATTCATACACATTCATATCTGGCTCTGTTCAGCTACAGCATCCTGCTACATTTGATTTATATGGCTCTAGACAACTGTGGATGTTTGGTATTTCATACAACCATACTATCTGCATATTGCAAAGGTACAGCAACATATCCAAATTGTGGGACAGACATTCCAGCTTCAGTACTTTATTGCACACATTTCACTCTTTGGTTGTGCCTGTCACATTCATTTCATTCTGTACTGACTGCAGTATACTTTATTCAGGAGTTATTACAACTTTCTTGGTGGATTCCTACCTCTTTCTCACACTTTCACTTGTTTTATTTTTACAATTCAGGATGGTACTTAATTCTAGGCTTTATTGACATGTTTTACTTGGTTACAACAATCCTTTCCAACAGTCTCACTTGTGTCATGTTTCAGATTTTAAACGGGGATATATTTCACACATGTGTTGTACTCAGCTTGTGTAGCTGTAATTTACAGCCTGCTGCAGGTTATGTACTATTACATTACAGGTGGAACATCTTTATTTCAGACTTGTTTCATTTTTATTTTTGGATTACAGGCTGCATCACATTTATGTAATCACACAGTACTAGCAGAATCTCTCTTACACTGTTACTTGAACTTTTTATTAATAAGTGACTACACTGCACTATTTTGCAAGCTGTCATACTTATAGTTTTTAACAGTTACAGGGAGAGAATTACTAACCTGCCTGGTGGCGCAACCTCACAAGCCTATCGGCATAGGCTCAACGATTCATGGAACGGACACCTGCAGCTGTAATATAAATGAAGTAATATTGGAATACACATCTCCATAATATCAGCTAGGTTAATTTCTTACATAAATAATTACATGTAACTTACTCAGTAGTGGGGTGTTGGGCATTTGCCGGGCCTCCTGGATCCAACGGTTCAGTTGGTCCTGCTTCCGTCTCTTCAGGTCTGCATGGTGGTGACGGACCTGTTCACCAGTCCTTGGTATTCCTGTAGCACTGGTGAGATCATGTGCCAACCAGTCCCACGCTTCAGCCTTGTATGCTCCCCACAGGACCTGGCCCTGCATGAGTTGGGCCTCATGATCATGGACGAGGAGCCAAACCATATATTTGGACTCCTCAATGCCCCACCTCTGTGCTTGGAAGCAACTACCCTTTCCTACACCTGCCATCCTGACTGCAAATTGATTCAACAATCAGTTATGCTGTGTATTCCCGCCTATGGGGCTTATATATGCCGTTTTTCCCACACTTATCTGTGATTGGCCATTTTGGAAATGTATCAGCTTCACAAAACCTGCTTTGTCATGCTTCTCTTTCCATTCATTCCTATATATATGCTAATACTGCATTTCTAAGAGCAACTGTCATGGCTTAGTGGTTCAGTACTTTGACTATGGTGTGTGGTATCCTGAGTTCGAGCCTGGCCATTGCTTTTTTTATTTTATGACTGTCTACACAGGCTAGGAGGTGTGTCTGTGTAAAGGCAGTTTTGATACAGCTTGCTCAACGTTGCCCGCCGGTTAGCTTGTTGGCATGGTGCGCAGCTCCACGCAAGCAGGTTACGTTGGTTTACGCGTCATTTGGCTGTCAGCACGCATATTACGCTCAGCTCAGCTACAGGCACACAGTTTCAGCATGTTACAATGCTGCTCAACCCCAGGCACTCATTTTACACCTGTTAAACCACTGCTCACCTACAGGCAGATATACTCAGCTTGTTAGAGCGTAGCTCAGCTATAGGCACTATATGTCAGGGAATTGTTTTGTGCTTATTTCACTAGAAATAAAAATTGATGTTGTTGGGGCTCGAACCGTGACTGCCTCCTCTTCAGCCGACGTCTCTACTGCTATGCTATTGCTCCTTGGCTTACTTTGTATATTTAGATCTTATATGCTTTTCCACTGACTGCTAACTGTGGCTAAGTGATGGGCACGCCTGCGCAAATGAGCGCAATTACGGGCAAACATCTTTAAAACTTATAAAAAAATATATAACATGTTCATTTTTACATTTTATGTTTATAGTCTGTGGGGGCATGTGTTGTGTCGTGTTTGTTGACATTTACGAGGACTCTCTCGTGGGGGTTTACTTTCGGGACTGTTACTCTTCTGGGGGCGTGTCCGTTTGCAGGACTCACCCTGTGGACATGCCCTCTACTTTCTTACACGGACCGTGTTAGCCTTAGTTGTGAGTCAGCATGCCCTCATGAATATGCATGGCATGCTGACGTCACACCGTTTAACTGCAGCCTCCGTGTAAGACTTGTAACTCTTACACGGAGGCTTTGTGAATCCTGCCCACAATCTTTGCCCACAGATGAGTTAGTTTCAGCTTTTCATTTTTTTGATAACCACTGTATCCTTTTCATGGTCAAGTGGAATTCAGAGTTTATTCTGCTATGCAAAGAGAGTGAGGCAGAAAATCATTTCTGGGTAGAATCCACCACACGATTCCTGCACATGCACACTCACATCACATGTTTACCATAGGTATTTTAGAGGATCACTATTTCATCTCATCTCATGGCATGTCTTTAAGATGTGGGAGAAATACCTACCAAAATACAACTAGAGAGAGATCATGCAGATTTCACACAGAAGGCACCCCAGCTGATAGTCTAATTGGAGAAGCCATTTTTTGTAAGGAAATTTCACTGTCGACTTAAACTGCTTACATATTCAGAATAGAAATGTCTTCTGGAAGGATTGCATCAGCACAAACATTGGATAGTTTCAGTATCTAGTGTGATCTGTGTAATTATAAATCCAATATTCTGCCATATAAGCTACTTAAAAAATGTCTGGCACTATAATGAATAAAGGCTGTCAGAACAGTGTGGAAGTAATACCATACTAAAGTAGATGTAATTGATTTTGGATAATAGATTTATAGACTGAGGGAAGTTTGCACTTATCTTTTAGCAAACATATATAATAAACCACCGGTGAGATTCAGTAAACTGAAATCTCCATGCAGGAACAGTGTAGGCATTCCTGCACGGAATATGGCTACCAAGCGATCCAGTAAACAACTGTTCTGACATGCATGAGCCTGCCTAAACTATTACTGCACGGACGCCACTGCATAATGCTAATTACCTCATTTACTGGTGAAACTATGCAAATGAGGTGAATTAGTGATTCAGCAAGCAGGCAGGCATCCGTGCAAGAATAGTGTTAGTTACAGAAATGTATTCGGCTAGTAGCCAAATAAAACAGAGGCATGACAGCTTAAATAAAAGCATGTATTATAATCTTTAGGCATGGAAAGGTGTTTCATTTTTCTGAAAAATAAAAGTTTATGTTTTTTGGCCGATCTCGGCCGTTTAAGCTTAGGGCAGCGACCACCAAACAGGATTGTGCCGGAAAAAAAAAATGTGAAAACACAATTTTAAGGGAAATCTGCATTTTGCCATTATAGTCTATGGCATGCAGAATCAAAACAATACCAGGAAACAATGGTTGCTAAGGGGAAAGGCTCTGGTGTAGTGCAGTCACTAGAGACTAAGGTAGTGGCATATGCAAATGAGGGGAAATTTACTGAATCACAAAAATATTCTAAATGCCAAACTGCAGCTAACCGTGTAGGTGCTATAACATGATTGTGTAGGCAGGAGAAGCAGCTGACATGAAAAGGGGGTGTGGTATGTTTGTTGTAAGCACATTGGACCTCCATGGCAACCAGATATGCTTAGCTAAAAACAGCTAAGCAAGGGGGTGTGTCTGAGGCTGTATTGACTTATTCCATGAAATGAAGAGTGTGTTCGCATCCAGGGAGGGCCATTTCTCAGTGTTTACATTAGCTAAATGGGTTTGTGTGGCACGCACCAGGTCTAAAAAAAAAAAAAAAAAAAAAAAAAACAGAAATAGCAGGACTGTTTACATTTGGGCACTGGGTTTGGCCTTGGGGCTTAAAAGAGACAGAAATGGGAAGGGAAAAAAGAAAAAAAACATGAAAATAGCAGACTTAAAGCAATCAAGTACACACATAACATAGCTGGCAGGTAGAATGCATTATAGTCACCCAATCATATAAACAGCATCCGCAGCACAACAGTATAAACTATAGAAACACCTTACAGTCAAATTTTTCCTACAAACTCTGCACCATTGGTGTACATGCAGGAGAATTTTAAACAAAAAAATGTTAGGGGCTGCCATCGCTTTGATCCATCAGTATGTGCTAGAGGCTGAGGGTGGTGAGGAGGATAATGCTGACAAGCGTCACAGACCGAGGAGGAGGAGAAGAGTGTTCAGACCCAGGGTAACTTAAGAGGGGCTACATGATCTGGAGATAGTAGAGCACTACAGGGTGGGCAGAGACATACTGCAGCAAATCATCAAGCTGTGTCGGCCTCAACTCGGACCCAGAGCCAACAGAGGGGAACCTATCCCAGTGGATACCAAGGTATGTGCAGCCTTAAGAATACAAGCTACAGATACTTTCCAAAAACTTATTGGGGACATCATAGGGGTCTCACAGGCATCCACATCCAGGGTACTCCAACCAGTTCCTCGATGCCATCCTACCACATGCTGGTGAGCACATTTACTTCCCCAACACCCATGAGGAGAGGACCAGGAATATGCGTCTCTTCCACCATGTAGCAGAATACCCGGAGGTACTGGGTGCAATAGACTGCACGCACATCCACATAAAAACACCACCCGGTGAACAGGGTAGGGTCTACATAAACCATAAGGACTTCCCCTTTATCAACTGCCAGGTCATGTGTAATGCCCAGGGCATTATCATGAATATGTGTGCTGGCAGCCCTGGAAGCTATCACAACTCCCACATCTGGCATTCGCTGCAGCTGTACCAGGCATTTGCCAGTGGGGACATCTTATATGGCCATCTGATGGGGGATGCTGGCTATGCACTGAAGCCGTGGATGATGACACCCATCAGAAATGCACACACACCCAGTCAAGAATGCCATAATGAGCCACACGCACAAACTATGATCATTATAGAGCATGTGTTTGGGATGCTCAAGTCATGGTTCCTCTGCCTTGACATATCTGGTGGAGTCTTGCAGTACTCTCTAGCCACATGTGCACACATGTTCACAGTATGTGCCATGCTACACAATATGATCCTGTGGAAACAGCTGCAACAGGAACAGCATGGGGAAGTCAGCCCACCACTACTGCCAATGTCCCACAGGCACAGAGAGACTCAGAGGAGGAGGCCCCTGAGCCTGCTCCTGTAGGCAGACAAAGGTGTGCCCAGTATGCTTAGGCCTTGGCAAAGAGGCAATGCATAGCACATACACTGACACTGTAGGGATCAGGGACTGACACCTCTCTCTGACTCACACACACAGTAAATGGATGACACACACATCACATTACCCATAAATTACCATGTATAGGCAGTGTACTGTGTGCATCCAACATAGGCAGCCCTCAAACACCGTCATCACAACTGCCGCAGGCACAAGGTAAGTCAGTTTTCTTAAAAATAAATGAATGGATTAGTATGTTTTGGTAGCATAGCTATGGTAATGCTGCATGCATGCAAGGGAATGGGGTGGCCTACTTGGATAGCAGCAGACAACTGACAGCTATGTGGGACACCAGGAAATGTCTGCCCAACACTGGCCTCCTTACACTATGCAGTAATACCCAAGGTGGCAAATCCCACTGCAGTATATGTGTGGGGCCAACTAACTGGGGGTCATAGGTCACAAGCATGCATGTCAGTGTGGGGGTCCCATACCCACCCCTCAGCCCCACACAGCAAGTCAGCTGTAGAAAACCAGAGATAAATGTCTGGCAAAGACCCACAAATGGCAGCAATGTTGAATTATCCCCCCCTACAGACTCACACAGTGATAGCACAGCAGGTCTTGCAGTTGCAGTGAGGCTATGAAGGGTAAAAAGTCTGAAACTCAAATGTATGCCATTACAATCTGACCTGTGGTCTTTACTGATATGCCTCTAGTCCCCAAAATAGGGCACAATAGTATGGTAAATGGAACCAAAATGTAAAGCAAATATCAGCACAGCCTGTGCAAATGTGTACAGTTGACAGGTGTTCTCCCCATATACCCACAGAAATGCCGTAACATGTATGTTTGCAGGGGAAATAGCAGCATAGCACACATTGGCAGGGCTGTCCCAATGCACATGAAAACATGTTGCATGTCCACAATATGCAGGGGTCAATGAGCTATGTGTATGTGTGGTTAATACTGTCAGGATCTGGCCAGCATGTTCTCCTGGCTGTCGTCTTGTAGTGCCCTAGGTACGGTGCTGTCTTTGACAGGACCATGTGCATATAACTGCAGTGCCAACTATTATGCATGCCAGTGACACCTACTGCTCTTCCACTGACATACCTGGAAGTCACAGTGCTATGTGGAATATACTACACATATAATTGACTTCTTGAAGGTTATGTAGCCAAGGTGCTAAGGCTTTTGTGAATATAGTACTTTTTGGTACAGTTGCCAGTGGTTATTTTCAATAATTATTTTGTTTATGTTTGCTTTTACATATAATGGACATGCCTGCACTCTGTACCCATACCAATAACTCTCAACCTTTGATAGCAAGGCGTCTGGACAAGGACAGAAATAAAAGTAGAACAAAGGCACAACGATAGGCATGTGTTGTAAATATTGCCCTTACATACTGAGAAAGTTGGTAGGGTGAGGGATTTGCAGTAGTGGGAATTGTCTGAAGGTTATGTAGTCTGAAGCAGTAATGTCTGTCATTATTTTGTAACATCACTCTTCAATTATATGTAACTAACTTGCCATAAAAACGCAAGTTTATGCAGACTGGATGAAACCTCTAGCCAAACACCTGGACAATCTGCCAGAAAATGTACAGGTGAGAGGTATGGCCACACCAGGATATGACATCTCAGGTTAGAAAGATACCACACAATCAGGAGATCCCCAGCCAGTATATCACCAAGTCGCTTGACTGTTTACACAGCACATCATCACTCAACTGGCAGTAGCCACACCTCACAACTGGTCTTGTTGGGCAAGAATGTACATAGCTGGCCTCATAATATTGGTCTACACATCATATAACTAGTATTCTCCTGGTAAAGCACTGTGATGATCTGAGGATGTCTGCCACCAGGTAATGGCACAATACATTGCAGTGTCAGACTACAAATATGTCAGAAAAATGTCTGCTAAACAAACCCAGTACCCCGAGGAAAGTCCTGTGTACTCCTGAGAGGTATGCCTGTAGCACACAAAACCCCAGACCAGAGTACACTTATCTCTGGAATGTTGTCCCAGTCTAACTATAGAAGGTCACACTCGGCATGCTCCTAGATGTAGAGAATCACAGGACATGTTGGAACGCACATCGGACAATATGACTGTATTGTGTATATATGTCTGTGCATACAGACAGCTGTGTACACCTTAACTGTCCCTACATACACACATCAGACAGGATTATCCTCATCTAGCTGTAGGTGGCCCATATGTGATATATCTATAGCTATTGCATGTAATACACAAACATATATATGGGCAACAGATAACATATTTCAAGCATACACACACATAGATTTGGGGAAGTGAGAGACAGACAGTGATAGAGAGAGACACAGGGGGACACAGAGTGAGTCACACACATGGATACCCTGAATGGCATACAGTGATATCCTGCTGTGGACAGTGGCAAACCAGTTGTAAACAGTTGCACATGCCAGCATAAAAGGTGAGCCCCATTGTGTAATAGTACTGAGGTTGGGGTTATAATATCACATCACCTGCCTGTGTGTGTGTGTGTGTGTGTGTGTGTGTGTGTGTGTGTGTGTGTGTGTGTGTGTGTGTGTGTGTGTGTGTGTGTGTGTGTGTGTGTGTATGCGTGTGTCCATAGGTCTAAGTATTAGGAGACCGTTCCCACTCAGTACACTTCATATTGCCTTACTTCACAAGATCTGCTGCTGTCATTCACATAGAAGTACCATTGGACACATTTCACCCCTATAAGCTCTGTAGCATGTGTGATAACTGCATAACACTATAGTACAAATAACTAGATAGATGGGTGTTCTAATCTCAATACTGGCAACTGTGTGTATGACAGTTGTGTGTGAGGGAATGTGTGTTTGTTTGTTTGTAGGTGAAACAGTTTTAGGCCATTCCCACCCACAACACTTCCCAGTGCCCCACTTTATCAGTCCTGCTGATGTCATTCCCCTTATCAGAGCCTTTGGCCAGTAGTCAGCCCAGTAAGCTCTGTAGTACATGCAATAACTGAGTAATACTGTAGTACAAATAATTAGATATGCAGGGGGTTCTTCTCTCAGATTCGCCAAATGTGTGTGTGGGTGTATAATTGTGTGTGTGTAAGTGTGTATGTTTGTAGGAAGAATTAGTGTGACACGTTTCTCACCCAGTACCCTACTTTATCAGTCCTGCTGATGTCATTCTCCTTATCAGCACCTTTGGCCAGTTGTCAGCCCAGTAAGCTCTGTAGCATGTGCAATAACTGTGTAATACTATAGTACAAATAACTAGATAGGCAGGGGTTCTTCTCTCAGATACGGAAAATGTGTGTGTGGGTGTATAAGTGCGTATGTTTGTAGGAAGAAGTATTTTGATAAGTTTCCCACTCAGTGTTCTACTTTGTCAGTCCTGTTGATGTCATTCCCCTTATCAGCACCTTTGGCCAGTTGTCAGCCCAGCAAGTTCTGTAGCGCGTGTGATAATTGCGTAATACTACAGTACAAATAACTAGATAAGTAGGGGGTTCTACTCTCAAATCTGGCACATGTGTGTGTGGGTGTATAAGTGTGTGTGTATGTTTGTAGGGAGAAGTATTTTCCCACCCAGTGCCCTACTTTATCAGTCCTGCTGAAGTCATGTGTTTGTGTGTGTGTGTGTGTGTGTGTGTGTGTGTGTGTGTGTGTGTGTGTGTGTGTGTGTGTGTGTGTGTGTGCATGCATGTGTGTGTGAGACCTGCTGATGTCATTCCTTACCTTTGGCCGGTTTTCAGCCCAGTAAGCTCTGTAGCACATGTGATAACTGTGTAATACTATAGTAAAAATAACTAGATAGGTAGGGGTTCAATACTGGCAAGTAAGAGTGTGTGTGTGTGTGTGTGTGTGTGTGTGTGTGTGTGTGTGTGTGTGTGTGTGTGTGTGTGTGTGTGTGTGTGTGTGTGTGTGTGTGTGTGTGTGTGTGTGTGTGTGTGTGTGTGTGTGTGTGCGTTTGTGTGTGTGTGTGTGTGTCATTCACTTTAGAAGTACCTTGGGACAAGGTGAAATCATATAAGCTCCATGGCATGTCTGATAACTGCCTAACACTATAGTAGAAATAACTAGATTGATGGGGGTTCTAATTTCAATACTGGCAACTGTGTGTGTGTGTTTGGGTGAGAATCATATCGTGTGTGGGTTATACCATTTTAATATGTATGCCATCCACACCTGTTTGCCACCTCCTTATGGCATTACTTTATATAGCATGTTAATAGTATCTACCTCACATGCAGCATGTTAAACTGCTGTACAGGCCATACAAATCATCTGTGCAGTTGTCTATGGAATATCCAGATGTTTTCAACCTATATGTGGTCTGTGTCCCCTAACAATGGCCATGTATGTGATATTGTTGCCAAATAGGTTACAGTTAGTGTAGTGACACACATGCCAGCATCAGATATCATACCAGACTGAAACATCATGCTGATACAATGTCTGCTACCCTATCACATTTCCAGGCTTGTAGGAGCAATAGATGACACCAGTTGCTAATTCTGGTGGGTTATCTCACCATCCATGAAGGCATTCACAACATTACATGTTGTAAGAGGTAGTGGGTTATGTCCCATGCATATAATCTATGTGGGCCATGTCATGTGTATGCAGCACTATAGTACATTAAAAGTGAATATGCAGGTTTATTTATCCTTCTGTTGCCAACTGTGTTTGTGTTACTGTATGCACATCCCCTGTGTCAGTCTTTACTGTGTATGTGAAGGATATGCCATTTTGTCTCCCTGTTCCACCCTGTGAACTCAGGAATACATACCACAAACCTGTCATACACAGTACCATGCATGTTCTCACCAACTGCATCAGGGTTGAGTGTATGCGATAGAAATGGTAGGGGCAACAGGTGCTGATAGGTGAATCTGTTGCAGTTAATCTAATGACTAAGCTTGTGAGGGACCTACTGACAGTACTCCATTAACCTGTTCTGTATGTATGAGCCTGTAATACTACACAACACTGAGGTGACATTTCTGAAGGGTACCTGTCTGTGACAAGGGGTATGTATGCAAGGTCACACTGTCTGACAACAGTGTCCCTCACACACTGTTGCATGCATACACACTTGGTAAACCTACATATAAAGCTGTACCTTGCCTATGAAATAGTTGGTGTATTTCCACTCTGCCATACCCCATGTTGGTAACGTCTACAGGGCCACAGCCTGCAGACACACAGACACCTGGAACACAAACAGAATGCAGCATGTCAGACTACATTCAGTCAGTGGTACTAACAGCAATAATGCATCATGGCTAATAAGGTACATACACCTTTATGTGTACCCATAACAAATGCAAGCAGACACCACCTTACACAGTATTACATAGCTACACTGTATTATATTCACCCTGTGCATCAGACCCATATTAGCATGTCCCTGCATTGATAGTATAGATGACAGGGATGTGGCACAGGTATCATCATATGCACAGGATGTGGTGTGGGTTTGACAGAGGCCTAGCCTGGGCTCTACTGTTGACGTCATGTGTGTGTGTTTGGAGCGGTATCCTATAGAAGGGCTGTGCAGAGGTGCTGTGTGTGTCTGGAGGTGACCTGCCTGTGATACAGATGTGTATGAGTGTGTGTGTGTGTGTGTATGTATACACACATTCACGACATGTGGCTGCCCTACACAGGGATATGTTGGACAGCTGTGGACCATACATGCCAGGGTGTTCAGTTCACTGTCTCTGGCCACGGACATGGGAACTGGTCCTGCCAGGGGTCTCCCTGGCACCAACAGGCCCAAGACCAGATGCAGAATTGCTTCCTGATGGTGACTGCTGTCTGCTGGATCCGTGTCCTTGACAGGACCAGCCAGGACCACGTGCCCATGGCCTGCTCAGTTGTGATGTGGATAGCAACCCCCCTATGGTAGTGTTGGTATCTGGAAGGCTGCCAGGAGACATACAGAAACACTAAAGGAGTTGCAGGATACTCTGGCAAGTACTGGTTGTGACAACAATCTCCTGTATTCTCCACATATCTGGCCTATGGGGTAGGGTTGGAAGATGGAAGCCTTTTGTCACACAGAACAATATCCAGGTCTGGCAAATTTCTCAAGAAAAATACATCAGGTCTGCCAAAAGCATGGCAGCCTCCCTGACCAGTTTGGGTCTTGTCTTTTCCATACATTTGGAGTGCTGTCCAGTTCTTTGCAATGTCACTGTTGCCCCACATTTTCACCACCATTTGATGACTGTTTTCACTGTGTTCCATGGTATATGCAATGCTGTGGAAATGTGTGTGTACCCTTCTCTAGGCTGATACCTTTCACAAATGAGATCCCCTTGCTGCTTCATAAGCTGTATGCAAACTATGGCTGTTGCTGTAGCAGGCAACTGAGTAAATGTTAGGATAATCCTGGTAGGACAGCTGGCCTTTATTTGCTGCTAATCAAAGAGTCTCTGTAATTGATGGCAGGTGTATACCCAAGAAGACGTAATGCTGTAATTATATCAAAAGCTGCTTCAACACAGTATTAGCTTCAGCCTGTGCACATGTATGCATCTAGCTTCTTGTATGTTTTTTGTGTGTCATAATTGTTCCCCTAACAGATTTGTTTGTTTTACAATTGAATTGTACATGTTATAGGTCACATGAAAGGTTGGAAGGGTTCAGAAATGTTTTATTGTGCTCTCAAATTTGTATATCACAAACACCTGACATTCTAACAGGTGTGTGTACACCATTTATATGCACTGTATAACACTAATTTATAAAATGTGTCCCTAGTTTTGGGCCTTTGTCCCCCCATTTTGTCAGTCTTTGTCCAGATTTCTTGCAATGACAGGTTGTGAGGTATGCTACAGATATGTGACATCTCCTGCAAATAGGCCCCTGTGATGATCACTGTAATGCAATGCAGTTAACCCTCCACAAGTGAACATGCAGATATCACAATATGGCTGAGAGTAACAGTTATGTGCATGGTCAAATGCATGACCTTAACATTCCTGGGGTACTGATGAGCCACAACAGTAAAATCCCATACTCACTGGCTTCAGGCTGCTGTCCCACATCCAGACCAGAGGGATCTATGTAGTTTGGGGAAGAGGTATTATCAGCAGACTCACATTTGTCATTGGTACAAGTTGAATGCTACTTTTCTGCAATTGTACAGTACAAGCTCTGATAGTACACAATTTGCTGTCCTTCACCATAGATGTGCAATTGTGTGCATTACTAAACTCCACCCACAAATGCAGTTTGAACAAACATATGCATCTAGATACTCTATAGAAGACAGTATGACTGTTACATGATTAAATTGATGTGCACTCTGACCTTACCTGGATGCTCCTCGCCTCTTGCCTGGGTGCCACCCACCTCCATAACTTGTGTTTCTTGTGTTGGCTGTTGTGTGGGGGCTGCCCCAAGGTTGGCAAGGAGCTCCTCTGTTGCTGTAAGTGGGGCCTGTGAGGTTGTACCCCCACCTATAGCAGTATGGTCCCTGGCCATGGCAGCAGCCCTTTGCCGGGCACATATCAGGTCAGTTGCCCTATGACTGACCTGATTGTATGTGTGGCCATGGTGGGCCAAGGTGTTAACTCAGTGGACAAGGTCATCCCAGAGGGCCATCAGCTCCCACAGATTTTGTCAGCTATGGCTGAACATCACCCCACGGTGCTGGATTATGGCATCAGTGATGGCTGCATTTTCAGCTGCAGTATATGCTGACTGCCACTGCATGTCACCTGGAAGACATAAACAAGGAAACACATCACAAGACCTCAGACATTGCCCAAAGTTATTTACAGAGCCAGAACATCAACATTGCCTATCATTAGCCACCACTTACAACCATATCATACCTCTGTCATCTATCAGCACAGTATGATCCTGCACTGCACTCCTGATCCTGATGTGTCACATTCCCCCCAATGAAGGCCAGCACATTGCATAAACCACCATTCATCATTCACGTTTGTGTAGAGGGGTGACAGTGGCCGTCTTCCTTGCAGATGGGATGTCAATGGTGCTCAGGCTTTGCTTGCATACAGTGTGTAATGGAGCTGTAAGCATATGCCTGAGTTCATGTAGGATGTGGGCAGGAATGTTATCAGGTCTCATGGAGACTTGCTTTTGTTGACTTTGATTAGGCAGTATACACCTGCTCCCTGATGATGAGGGAAGGGGTGCGGGTGCTGTGTATATCCACCTATACTGATGGTGAGCCGGGGGGGTGATGTTTGCCCTAAACCTGTCTGCAGCAGGATAGCTATAGTTATGGTGTGTGTGTATGTGGTGTGACTGACCACCATTACAGGGTGAGTTGGGTTGTTGCCTCTGAGATTGCAGACATGTGTGAAGATGGCCTTGAGATTGCCCTTGGTGGATGTGTCCAATTTGTACTCATAGTTAGCCTTACAGTAATCCACCTGTGACCTTATATGCTCATTCAGACAAAGGTTGACTTGCTGCCAAGTTAGTGCCTTCTCCTACTTTGCCTTGTACTTCCAATATAGTGACCGATTATGTGGTTTGTGCATTGCTGCTGTCTAGCAAAGGAGATTACTCTACCTTGGTGGAGGCAGGTTTTATAAGTAAGTTATTGCAGAGTCTAGTAGGTGGTCATATAGCTGTTTGTAGTAGGCATGGACACAAGATCATAACACAGTTGGACACCTCTCCAGTTTCAACCTGATAATTATTCTTATTCTAGTACCCATATCTGTGTCAGGGCAATGCAACAACCTGTAGCTGTAGAAATCTAACTCTGTTGGATGCACAGAAACTAAAATTACACAAGTGTACAATATGTACAGCTTATTTACCTGATGTTTTGCATCCCATGTCTGCTGTTATGAGGCGGCCAGGTACACCTACTCATACATACATATGCAAAGGTAATACCTGATATACATTTCTGTTCTATGTCAGTATGGCACATTGTATTTGCCCTCTTGCTGCTCAGTAATTCCTCTCAACCTGTTAGAGCAGGACATCTGGGGGATGCCATACATACATGAGGGGTGATGGGCCAAAATTAATAACACTTTCTTAATATTGCTGGAACACACTTAAGTCATTTGATAGCACAGTAGCCTTGGCATTCACAGACATACCCTGGAGGATGTCCTACACTCATATGGCAGGAAGGGAGGAGAAAGGCTAGGAGTGTGGTAGTGAGGGTATGGACTTTTAATGTTGGCAGTATGACTGGTGTAGGGACGGATCTAGCTGATATGATGGACAGAAGGAAGGTTGCTATATTGTGTGTGTAAGAGACCAGATGGAAGGGGGGGTAAAGCTAGGTGTTTTGGAGGCAGGTCCAAATTGTTCTACGATGGTGTGGATGGGAGGAGAAATGGTGTAAGGGTTATCCAAAGGAACAGTATGACAAGAGTGTTTTTGGAGGTGAAAAGAGTGTCAGATAGAGTGATGTTTATGAAGCTGGAAATTGATGGTGTAATGATGAATGTTGTTAGTGGATATGCTCCGCAAGTTGGGTGTGCGATGGATGAGAAAGAAACATTTTGGAGTGAGTTGGATGAAGTGGTAATGACTCTACCCAAGGGTGAAAGAGTGGTGATTGGAGCAATTTTCAATGGGCATGTTGGTGAAGGGAACAGAGGGGATGAAGAAGTGATGGGTAGGTATGGTTAAGTAAAGGAATGCAGAATGTGAGATGGTAGTGGATTTTGCAAAAAGGATGGACATTGCTGTGGTGAATATGTATTTTAACAAGAGGGAGGAGCATAGGGTGACATAAAAGAGTGGAGGAAGATGCACACAGGTGTATTATATGTTATGTAGGAGGGTGAGTTTGAAGGAGATTGGAGACTGTAAATTGGTGACAGGGGAAAGTGTAGTTAGGCAGCATATAATGTTGGTCTGTGGGATGACATTGGTGATCAAGAAGAGGAGGAGGAGTGTTAGGGCAGCATCAGGGATCAAATGTTGAAAACTGAAAAAGGGTGATTGTAAGGTTGACTTCAGGGAAGAGTTAAGACAGGCACTGGGTGGCAGTGAAGAGTTACTGAATATCTGGGTAACTACAGCAAAGCTAGTAAGGGAGATGGCTAGAAATGTGATTGGTGTGACATCTGGACAGAGGAAAGAGGACAAGGAGACCTGGTGGTGGAATGAGGAAGTACAGGAGGGTATACAGCGAAAGGGGTTGGTGAAGAAGAAGTGGGATTGTCAGAGAGATGAAGAAAGTAGACAGGAGTATAAGGAGATGAGGTGCATGGCAAAGAGGGAGGTGGTGAAGGCTAAGGATGAGGCATATGAAGAGTTGTATGAAAGGTTGGACACCGATGATGGAAAAAAGGACCTGTACCAATTGACTAGACAGAGGGACTGAGCTAGGAAAGATGTGCAGCAGATAAGAGTGATAAAGGATAATGAAGGAAACGTACTCAAAAGCGAGGAGAGTGTGTTGAGTAGATGGAAAGAGTACTTTGAGGGGCTGATGAATGAAGATAATGAGAGAGCGAGAAGGATGGATGATGTGGGTATGGTGAATCAGGAATTGCAACAGATTAGCAAGGAGGAAGTAAGGATAACTATGAATAGGATAAAGAATGGAAAGGCTGTTGGTCCAGATGACATATCTGTGGAAGCATGGAGGTGTTTAGGAGAAATGGAAGTGGAGTTTATAACCAGATTGTTTAATGAAATCTTGGAAAGTGAGAAGATTCATGAAATGTGGAGAAAAAGTGTTTGTGTACTGATTTTAAGAATAAGGATGAGGTGCAGAGCTGTAGTAAGTACAGAGGATAAAGTTGATCAGTCACAGCATGAAGTTATGAGAAAGAGTACTGGAAGCTAAGTTAAGAAGGGAGTTGATGATTATTGATCAGCAGTATGGTTTCATGCCAGGAAAGAGCACTACAGATGCGATGTTTGAACTGAGAGTGTTGATGGAGAAGTACAGAGAAGGTCAGAAGGAGTTGTATTGTGTCTTTGTGGACTTAGAGAAAGCATATGACAGGGTGCCTAGAGAAGAGTTATGGTATTGTATGATGAAGTCAGGAGTGGCAGAGAAATATGTTAGAGTGGTACAAGATATGTACAAAGGTAGTGTGACAGCAATGAGGTCACCAGTGAGAGTGACAGATGCATTTAAGGTGGAGGTGGGATTACATCAGGGATCAGCTCTGAGACCTTTCTTATTTGCAGTGGTGATGGACAGGTTGACAGACAAGATCAGACAGGAGTCCCCGTTGACTATGTTTGCAGATGCCATTGTTATCTGTAGTGAATGTAGGGAACAGGTTGGGGAGACCCTGGAGAGGTGGAGATATAGTATAGAGATGAGAGGAATGAAGGTCAGCAGGACAAAGACAGAATATATGTGTGTGTGAATGAGAGGGAGGATAGAGAAATGGTGAGGATGCAGGGAGTACAGTTTGCGAAGGTGGATGAGTTTAAATACTTGGGATCAGCAGTTCAGACTAATGATGAATGTGGAGGAGAGGTGAAGAAGAGAGTACAGGCAGGATGGAGAGGGTGGAGAAGTGTGTCAGGAGTGATTTGTGACAGACGAATACCATTAAGAGTGAAAGGGAAGGTCTGCAAGAGGGTAGTGAGACCAGCTATGTTATATGGGTTGGAGACAGTGGCACTGACAAAAAGGTAGGAATCAGAGCTGGATGTGGCAGAGTTAAAGATGATAAGATTTGCACTGGGTGTGACAAGGCTGAACAGGATTAGGAATATGTATATTAGAGGGTCAGCCCAGGTTGGAATGTTTGGAGGCAAAGCCAGAGAGGCGAGATTATGTTGGTTTGGACATGTGCTGAGGAGGGATGCTGAGTATATTGGGAAAAGGATGGTAAGGATGAAGCTGCCAGGTAAGAGGAAAAGAGGAAGGCCTAAGATAAGGTTGCTGGATGTGGTGAGAGAGGACATGAAGGTGGTTGGTGTGACTGAGCAAGATGTAGAAGACAAGAAGAAATGGAAACAACTGATCTGCTGTGGTGACCCCTAAAGGGAACAGCCAAAAGAAAAAGAAAGAGATGTTGTAATGTCACTCCACACATTTGCCAGTGATTTGCCAGGCATAACACAACTCTATGAGTAAATGACTACAAATATAAGGCACACATATGGTCAGTGTGCGTAACACTTGACAGTCGAATGGTATGAGCTCAGTATATCACGTGCAGTTCAACACACACGTCTGCAACAGTAGTTTACAATGCAAATATCCTGTGTAGGTCTCTCACATTTTTGAGACTAACATGTATATTATAGCTGTATTCACAAGTAACATATGGATATCTACAACATCCCAGTAGCTGGCCTAGCAGTGTCACAAGCAGTATTGTTCAACACACACACACTCCAGTAGTAGTCATATATGCGCCATCCTTTCCTGAGGTGACTCAGGGGCCTGAGCTGTGATCTATGTCACTGCAGACAGACCCAGATGCTATGGCCATAGGTTCTGATCTGCAATATATCAGTACAGCAAGTCTTGTTGAGACATATTTGTTGAACCTCCTATTTCCCATTATTACATACCCCCTACTGCATTCCATTACATGCTTATTTGTTTGACATATCTTTTTTTTCCAAGTATAGTTGGCTTGATTCCAATTTCTGTTGGTTTGTTTGTCTGTCTGTCTGTCTGTCTCTCTCTCTCTCTCTCTCTCTCTCTCTCCAAGATGTAGGGTATACATCTGTTTTGCATAGGCAGCAGCTTACCTTTTGTAGGTAATGCTCATGAGAAGCTGATGGCTTGCGCACCAATTGGTGTCCTCCACTTGCTAATTGCATGCAGAACAGCTATGTTGTTATTCCTATAGCCAATGACATGGCAACACACTCCTATAACTGAGTACTTCATGTGGGCATTGCCCTTTTTCCTTGCCTGTAAGGAGGACTTCATGGAGGTGTGCGAACAATAGCATCACAGAGGGTAGTTGGAAATACCTCTTACAATGAAAACTGTGGAGACAACCCAACAAAATGGGGGAGAATGTTCCAGACATAGGGACAGAATGTAAGTATTGCTGTTATACAGTTGGATTAGTGCTAGTTTAAGAAGGTTTGTGTGAACATGGATTTTCTGCATGATTTTAATTCTGACAGTGTTATGTGGCTGACATAACTCTCAACTGTAGGGCTATCCACAGAATGGCCAGAATTTGGACTGTTATGTTTGGTGTGTTCCTCAGACGTTTTTTGTCTTTGGAAAATCAGTAGTATACTCTGGGGATTGCAGTCAGTAAATGGTAACATCAATTTGTGTTTCTGACTTCATATCCCTCAGAAAAGATATGTTACAACAAACCCTTTTACACTAGTAACTTTCGCAGTTTATAACAGGAATATTTCAAATATGCCCCTGTTTTTGGACCTCTGTTCCCAAGTATGTCAGGCTTTGTCCAGATATCATGCAGTAAGAGGTTGATAGGTATTATATATCATTATTTAGTGCCTTCATTCCTGATAGCATTCCAGTGATGTATCAGAATGCCAGACATGTTATGTGGAAGAGCCCTTATATATGAGGACAAAGCCTGGACATTCTGTGGGACTCTATACAGTTGAGAGGTCTTTGTATTTCTGGCGATTGTTGACAGACTGTCAGGATTGTATGTAGTGTGTAAATGTTATTTGGCCTGTGTAGGGAGGGGGTAGATGTAAGTGTTATGGCTCCTTTTCTATCTGACTGCACATGCTGTTCCAGTTTCTGGTGGTCTATCGGCTGTATGTTTGTAGGGGCAGACTGAGACATGTCCCGTACCATGCTCAGGAGTTATACTACACTGTGAATTGGGCCAGTATATATAGGGGTAGTGTGTGAGTGGTAAACATGATGTTTTTGTTCACACAGTCCTTATACTCTACTGTTCATTTTGCTTATCAGTATGTCACTGTGACTTTGGTAAAAATTGGTTGTGGGTATGCACTTTCACACTGGTGTCTGCTTTCCAGTGCTGTTGCATTCCTGTAGTGCCTGATATATTTGCAAATACATGTGTAATTCTCCATAGTGGATTTGGTTTAGTGTTTTGTCACTCTGACTGTAGTTTGGACAGTGCTTGGTGACATGCTTAGCAGCTCAGTGTAGTTTCCCTAATGTGATGTTATGCCCAGATATTTGTAGGGTGTACTGTTGTCTGGCCCCCATAAGTGTTGTGTATTTCTGACACATCAGTAGGATGATGTGAGGATTTAAGTCGCTAACTAGTGAGAAGTAATTGAGTGTTGGACTTATGCTATTTCAGTCAATATATGTTAGAACAGACAGGAGGGTGTTACTGCAGCAACTGTGTCAGCTTATCTACTCCAGTATTTCAGATATGTCCCTATTTTCATGGCTTTCTCCCCTCGCTTTGTCAGGCTTGGTCCAGATTCATTGCACTAAGGAGTTCTGAGCATACCTCTCGACTGGCCGGATTGTTTCAGAATGTCCAGGTTTATTGCTCATATTTCTGGTCTGTTCCATAGAGTCATTATTTTTATTTATCTGGTAAATCACTGTGATGATCTGAGGATTTCTGTCAGTAAATAATGACATACATTTCAGTTTCAGACCTCACATCCTTCAGAACATGTATGCTGAAACAAACCCTGTTACTCTAGCAACTTTCTACATTTATAAGAGCAATATTTAAAACAGGTCCCTAATTTTGGCCCATTGTCTCCCCATTTTGACAGCCTTTAGCCAGATTTCTTGCACTAAGAGGTTGAGAGGTATGGTTCTAAGGTATGACTCCACTAAATTTTATGAGTGTATATATATATATATATATATATATATATATATATATATATATATATATATATATATATATGGGTCACTATTGCATTATCGAAAACACAATCCAGTGAATTGTGTTTCTGATAATACACTTTAGTGAAAGTGCATATTGTCAAAAGTGCATATTATCGACTATGCACTTTCGCTAAAGAAATCAAAATAAAAAAAAAAGTAAAAATAAAAAATAACTTTAAACAGTGTTATGCAAGCCCCCCTGCATCCCCCTACTTTATTATTCTCACACCGAGATCGCACTACAGTGAGGAAAAGGGAATATTATCTTATCCCCACTGTAGCATGATGTCAGCGATAGCTACGTTAGTTTTAAATCAACACTATACGTTGACGTACAACTAACAGTGAATGCATACGGCATACCTTCTTTAATTTCCCATTCCCTATTTTGCAAAAGTGCATTTTCGATAAAATGCACTTTCGCTAAATTGTGTCTACCGAAACACGGTTTTGATAAACCGTGTTTTGACATTCTAACAGTGACCCATATATAATAATGATGACGAAGCCAGTCAAAAGACTAAAACACAGTTTTAATCTTGAAATCTTAAAAGTAACAAATCCACTTGGTTAAGTGCTTTTGTCTACATTAAGACATCCTAAGAACCAAGACAAATAGTAAAAAACAAATTTAAATACAATGCAAAGACAGACCCATATAAAAACCTCAAAATCAAGCAATTAAACATACCAAACAGAAATAAAGCAACAGTAACTAAATGTTGCAGTCACAATACCAAATGTAATAGCTTCTTCATATACTTTAAAGTGTAACTGAACGTTTTTTCAACTCACTTGAAATCAAAATATATTCATTTAACCCTGGTGGGTTTGTTGCATCTAACCTAATCTGCCACAACATTTCTCTATGCAATAATATGTTCTCCCAAGCTCCTGAAAATGATGTTGTTATAGTTTGTTCAAGTATAAAAAAAACAAACTTATTGAAGTTTTGACAACACATGGCATGCCTTGCCAGTGCACTTCTGTTGCCCCCCTTTTTTATGCTGTGTACATGCTGATATATTCGTTGTTTCAAACTATTCTTAGTCTTGCCTACATAAAACGCGCTGCATGTCCAACACGTAGCAAGATAAATAATTTTTTCGGCTCTACAATTTAAAAATTTTACTGTGTCCCAATGGTTAATAATGTTCAAAACTCCATTGTCCCTTTTCACATTAATGTAGGAACAATATGCACACTGGTGACATTTCCTAGTCGTAGGTACACCCCTACTCATACAACTTCTTTCCAACATCATCTTAACATTCTGCCTGTTTTTGTATAGGTCCATAGGTTCATAGGTTCACAGGTAGGTACTAGGCTATCAGCCCTGGGGCCTATACAAGCCCAGCCAATAAGGTACCCTGGCTTTTGCCACCCAAGAAAATTATTTTCCTGTGCCAAAGTCGAGCAGAGCCACAGAGGTGATCCCCGGGGTGAATTTCCTATTTCCCATCCAGTCATCAAGATTTTTCTTGAACAGTGCTAATGAGGAGCTTTGTTTGATATAGATAGGTAGTTTATTCCAGAGTATGGGAAGTCTCTGGGACAGGAATTTATACCTTTGGCATGTTCTGTTTATTGTGGTGACAAGGTTTAGGTCCCTGGATCGTGTAGCTTGGAGGGATTGGGATTTCTTTAAGTGGAGCATGTCCAACAGCTCTGGGTTTGACATAGCTTTGTATGTTAGGCAGAGATCACCTCTGAGTAGGCGATATGCGATGGAGTAAAGCTGGAGTTTTTTGAGACGGTCTGCGTAGGGCATCTGTTTGAGGCTGGTAGTCCTCTTTCTGAGGTATTTCTGCGGCCTTTCCAGTTGTTGTAGATGTCTTGTGAGGTACATGCCAAAAGGGGCGTTGTACTCTATAATGGGTCTAATGAGTGATGAGTAGAGGGGGAACAATGACCTCTTTTTTTCTGGATGAGAAACCTTTTGTACCATGTAGAAGGATTTCCTAACTACTGTGGCAATGTGATTATCAAAGGAGAGACTACTGCCCACCTGAGTCCCAAGGTCTCTTATCACACTTTCCGTGTTAAGTATACTACCGCCTATGTTGTAGTTCATGGGTACAGAGTTTTTACCAAAGGGGATGACAATGCACTTTTTGGCATTGAGCTTGAGGCCATGGCTTTGACACCAGGAATCTGTGTCAGTGAGGCCCTTTTGTAGGATGTCCACATCGTTAGGAGTTTCGATTATGGCTCCTAATTTGCAGTCATCTGTGAACTTTGTTAACCAAAGACCTTCTGTGTTAGCCTGTACTTCAGAGAAGTAGATACCAAACAGGAGAGGACCCAGGACTGAACCCTGTGGTACTCCACTTGTCACTGGTCTGAAGTCGGATTTGGAGTCTGCTACTTTCACAGTGTGGGTTCTGTCAGTGAGCCAGTTGGCAACCCATCTTGTGAGATAGGGATTTATAACTAGTTTAGTGAGTTTATCTAAAATTCCAGAGTAAGTGATGGTGTCGAAGGCCTTGGCAAGATCTAGATAGGCTGTGTGAACCACCTTACCCTTGTCTACGGCTTTAGTGACTGCTTCAAAGAAGTCTATCAGGTTTAGGAGACATGATCTGCCTTTTACAAACCCAAACTGGGTGGGGTCCAGAGTTTGGAGATTACCAATGTCTTTGTTTATAAGTTCCATGATGATATGTTCCATGGCCTTGCACATCAGGCTTGTCAGGCTACTGGGGCAGTAGTTTCTGGGGTCCGTGGTGGCTCCCCCCTTGTGGAGTGGGATAACCGTCACTGTGCGCCATTCAGCAGGCACAAAGCCTGAGATGAGGCTATGACTGAACATGGTACTTAGGTGGAGTGCCAGTTCATTCTGTAGTTCATGTAGAACAGCCTGGGATGTTGTCTGGTCCCATGGATGATGTGTTCTTGGCATTGGAGAGTGTGGTTTTTACCCGTGCAGCCATGATTACAGGAACGTTGCATTCTTCCAGTATAGAGATGGGCTCTTTAGGGGGTGAGAGGGGAGTAAAGTTAGCACTGAACCTCTCTGCCAGGATGTTGGCAATATCAGTTGGTTCTGTATATTTAGTGCTATTGTGCTGTAACTCAGAGCAGATCTGAGTGTTGCCATTGAGATTCTTGACATAGCTATAGCATGCTTTGTGGTTGTCTTTAGAATCAGTGGCGATTTTGTTTTCGTAACTAGATTTGGAGGATTTTATCAGGGATCACAGCTTCTTACTGAGGCTGACCAGGAAGGTCCTCCACTCATGGGATTTTACTCTCTTTTGCAACAGTTTCTTCCTTCTGTTGTACAGTTTGTTTATGGCAGTGGACCACCAGATTGGCTTCCTTTTTTTGGAGGATAGTGTCTTGGTTCTGTTTGGGATAGCACGATCCATGCACTCATGTAAGTGCTTATAAAGTGCAATTGTGTAGGATTCAGTAGTCGTAACTGCATTGTCCATCTGCATGAGTGCCATGAAGTTCACCACTTCTGTCTTAAGAAGCATGAAGCTGGCTTTGGAGAAATTTTTTACCATGGTTTCCTTAATAGGGGGGTGGGGGCAGGATGTGGATATCTAGAGTAATTAGCTTATGGTTGGATCGGACCAATGAGGCATTGACATCAGGTGTGGAACATCGGTCACTCATGTTGGTAATGACTAGATCTAGGATATTGCTGCCCCTGGTGGGGGTGTGGATAAGTTGATCCAGGGCATTGGAGTTTATGAATTCCAGAAAGCGCTGAGTGAAGGAGTTGGTACATGAGTAGTTTTCCCAGTTAATGGTGGGGTAGTTGAAATCGCCCATTATTAGAGTGTTTGGTTGAACCCTAATATTTTCCAGTACATCAAGAAAAGAAGAGTGGGAATCCTGGGGCATGGTGGGTGATCTGTAGCAAGCTACAATTTGGATTGCAGTTTTGCCCAGAGTTAGTTGCACTTGGATAACCTCAGCTGCATTATGCTTAGCAACTAGCCTGGAGGTGTGCATATCCTTAATGAATATGGACACACCTCCGCCTTTGGTGTTCCAGTCCAGGTTACATGGCCGAAAAGTTTGGTATGAGTTATAGCCTGGTAGCGCAGGGGTGCTCTCTGCAGCCTTGAACCAGGTCTCAGTCACTGCACAGATATCGATGTTCTCCATTTTAAGGAGTGCCTCGAGTGAGTGCATTTTGAGATTTAGACTTCTAGCATTGATTAGCATCACCCTCAGTTTTTGCTTGCCTGTTCCTGTTACGGTGGTGAATTTGTCATTTGAACCTTGCCTAAAAAAGGCACTATAGGGTCGGCAAGAACCTTAGCCAGTATCCAGAATCCTAGGGATGACAGGTGCAGGCCATCTCTGGCAAAGCATTGTGGTCTGTCGACCATGTCATCCCAGGCAGACAGATACTGGATCCCTTTAGAATGGCACCAGAAGCTTAGCCAATTGTTGAAGTCAATCATTTTGTCCTTGTACTGCGGCATCTTTCTGGATGATGGCAGAATGCTACTCAGAGCTGGGGTCATACCTGCCTGGGCTAAAAATCAGAGAGCTCTTCCATGTCTCTTTTCATGTAGTCCAGGGAGGTACATCTCAGGTCATTCACACCAATATGGACAATGACAGAGTCATGTTTGTACTTGTTGTGGAGTGACCTGAGTGCGTGGGTTATGTGGCAGATCCTGGCACCCGACAGGCAACTGACAGTAACCTTCTCCTTGTTTAGCCTGGTGAGTGGGACATCAGTGTGCCTGACTATAGAGGCACCTATGACTAGTGCGTTGGGTACATTGTTTTGCCTTATTGGTTGTGGTTGAGTGGCGCACTGAGTCTGCGGTCTATGTGTCATTTGGGTTGTGCTTGGTGGTGGAGGTTGCTTGCATTTCTGCTTTGGAGCCTCCGCAAATGTTTTTGTGTTTCTATGTGTGGATTTTGGTAGTGTAGATTTAGTGAGACTATGTGATCAATGTGGTGTGGTGCAAGTGTTTACCTTCTCCTCTTGACTGTCAAGTTCAGTCTTGATTGGAGAGAGCTTTACCTCCAGTTTGGCTAGATAAGTGCACCTCTCCCAGGTTGTAGTATTGGGTGGTAGGAGGAGAGGGTTGTCTGTGTACATGACACAATTTCTACATTGCCTCAAGATCCCCAGATTCATCAGATAGACAGGAGTGAACACTGGGAGCTGACCCTTGGACATGCCTGAATAAAAAAATATTTTCCTCTAGATAAGTGAGGAAAGTGAGTATAATAGCTGTTTTTCTCTAAGCAAGTGAGGAAAGTAAGTACCAAAACTGTTTTCCTCTAGGTAATGAGGAAGGTTGAGTGCTGTAGTAATTAGTAGGTTATTTAGTGCTTACAAGTTCTGAACAAGTGCTGATCATGAATAAGCAAATTCAAGTGCTAAAACTAAGAATCTGTATCTGGACTAAACTAGTTACAGGAAAGGGGGAAAACAAGTGTAAATGCGGGCTTTTAAATCAGAAAGTTGAGAGAGATGGATAAACTGCCCAAACGGCCAATAACTACAATTTCTGGGCCAGAACCACTCCTTATGTGGTAGATAGGTTACCTAGTGCTTACCACTCCCACTGATAAGCTAGAAGGCTTCCCTCCAACAGAGAAAGCTTGGGGGGGCTCAGAAGCTTACATACAGTCCTGGATACAGCAAATCTGAATCTGGACTACACTAGTTACAGGAAAGGTATTTTTTTAAATAAATAAATATATATATATATATATATATATATATATATATATATATATATATACACAGAAAAGTAGCTAAAACAGCAGTAAAAACAATTCAAATGCAGTGCAAGCTAGCACACATGAGTATGTAGCAATGTTAGACCAAACAATTTACAAAATGCAATCAAATTAAAAATGACTAAAAACAAGTGCAGAATGAGTCTATTAGGTAGAATGAGGTAAAGAGATGGGACTGGGGGGAGTGTCCCAGATCAAATCTACAGTGGGGGCAGGCAACTGCAAAAGCCTCCAAATTTAAACAACAAGACAGGAATAGGGTGGGTATGGGAAAACCAACACCTTCAGCAGAGATCTGAAAAACTATACAGTGAAGCAAAAATAACAGTGCACAACTCTGACGTCAGCCAGCAATGATATAAAATTAGTCAAACAACAATCACCAGTACACAACTCTGAAGTGCCAGAGAAATATACTCAGCTCTGTATATCTCCAGATAGTTTGAAGAGCACTCTGTCAGGACACAGGAAGGCTCCAGCAATGATATGCAGGTTGTTACTAAGAGGGTCAAATGTTATGCAAGTAATCCTTGAGATAGTCAGATAACACACAGGATGTAAAACCAGTTATACCAACTTAAGACACAGAGAAATATGGGGAGGGGGGGAAAACACCTTCAGCAGAGATCTGAAAAACTATACAGTGTATGTAAAAAATGATGGTGATTTAAATAAATGACAAATGTTACTATCATCTTGCAATAACATCCAATTTCTATTAATAATCTTTTCACTAGCCTTAATATCAGTTGTGTAATGCAACACCATATTTGTATTCGGTGAAAATGCCCTGATCATTTTATTTTCCATTGTATTAACCGTGCTTCTCACCCCATGTTTTATGATTGGTGAATATTTATCCTGTCTCCCAACCCAAACTTCATCAGTAATTTTCTCCAATAAATCTGTAGTGTATCCCCTGTCAATAAATATGTTTTTAATTACTGAAAATTCTTCTAAACAGTCAGAAGAATCAGAAGTGAGACATGAGGCTCGAATTAACTGACTCTTAACTACCCCTTATTTCTGATAAATGGGGTGGCAGCTCGTATAATGCAAATATGTGTTACAAAATGTAGGTTTCCTAAAAATTCTTTTGACTGGATTCGTCATCATTATTATTGGAATTGTTTCGCAGCCTGGATACTTGTGGATTTATTTTGGTTAGAGTGACCCATATATATATATATATATATATATATATATATATATATATATATATATATATATATATATATATATATATGTATATCTCTATATATGTATATGTATATATTTTATATGTATATCTCTATATATATTATGCATATATTTTCCACATATATGCACCCCCATACAGATATACATGTGTATGTGTGTATATACACCACCTGTCTGATTCTTTTCCCTACTGTTGAATGACTCTACTGCATGATATGCTTGAAAAAGCATCAAAAATCTTTACAGCTCAAATGGTGTAGTGATACATTGCTCTGACAATAGTGTAGAGTGCCCTCGGTTCAAGACTTGGCAGGGCTGATTATCTTGTTGCTAGGCAGAACAGTGGCTGATGGAGACAGAGTGATTAAAGCAGTTTTAAGTGGTCTTAAGCAGGTTTGCATGATGCTAAGCAATGCCAACACATGGTTAACCATACAGATGCTTAATCTGTGTTGGCTTCACTTAGCATCGCACAAACTCACTTACTCCAACTTACTCCTGCTTACACCCGTGTTAATTTCTTTACAAGAAAAAGGAAGGGGTGATAGGAAAGTGGTGAAAAAGGGGCACACAGAGGGGAAAAACAATATGAGAGATAGCTAGGGATGTGCAGGATGGGTGTAGGGAAGGTCTATAGCTGTCCATTTCTTATACAGCAACAGCTGTGCATATGTACAGAATTTGGAGGTAAATGTGGACACTCAGACCCCAGAGAGAGGAGTGAGGGCAACAGAAATGTGTTGTCAAGCTAATTGGACTGGATTACATGTGTCCAGTGGACACGTTTGCGAAATGGTCAGCTATATATGCGATTTTTTTTGGGGGGGCAGATGCCCTTTTCTTTTTTTTAAGGTCAGAGTGGGATGTTGGGGAAGGATTGTAGGTATGTTTCAGGAGGTAGGTTTGGTAGGGAGATAGACAAGACAGACAAGATAGCAGACAGGAGTGGTATATGACACATGAGGGGGGTAAATACATTTGACGGGGAGAGTGGTTGGTAATCCGAAGCCCATGGGCCCCCATATGGTTACAGTGGGACTGAGATCCCTACCCATGGGCAGTCACCATTGCACCTTCACAGCCCCAAAGGTGGCTGTGCTGGGGCTAGACAGCAGGGGTGGCCTGTCCCTCGTGGTGTGCCAGGCAGCCCTTAATCTGGTGGAGCTGCTCTCCAAACTCAGATAGAATGGTGCTGCATACCAAATCCTGAACCTGACTGCGGGTGACATGCTCCTGTCTCCGCCTGCTGCCAGGGGGGCCCCATCCCCTGAGGTGGTTCCACCCGAAGGTGGTGCAGGGCCAGTGGATGAGGGAGATCCGAGTTGGGTCCCAGACATGCTCGGGCCTGGTGCCATGGCCAGATGAGGCAGGACAGGTGGATCCGCTGGGATCTGCCTTCCCAAATGCGCTATGGTGTTGAGGTTTTACAAAATATGTTGGTGAGTCATGAACAACACATTTCAAGATTAGTTATAACAGCATGCATGGGTGTTCCAATTAACTCCATAAAACAGAATTGAAACAGCTGCATAGCAAACAGAACTCATGCATAAATAACAACAGTATGCATCGTAACAGTATGCCAGTAACACTGATGGCAACAGGTAATCAACAATGGTATTTGAACAAGTTATGTTAACATGCTAGCAATCAAACAGATTAACAAAAGTATAAAACAAGTCCCAACATTAGGGTTGGAGTACAACATACCCATAGTATATAAGTAATAATTATTGATGCAGATGAGGAGTGGGGGAGAGACAAAAAGTCCATTAATAACTGTTTATGCTTCTATTTTCCACAACAGTACTGCTCAATACTCTATGGGTCTGCCCTAACTTTACATCTACCTATGGCCCATAGCTTCAGTGCTACAAACATACCTATTAAACTGTCAGTCTAGAATGGTATGAGGCAAACCGTGACAACTCTGGGTACATGACTAGAGGCGACTCAAACATCTCAGAGTTGCATATCTGGCACAGGAGGGGTACCCTGAACCGCTGTTATGTAAGTGTGTTACTGGCATTATGTCAACTGGTTTCCTATATGTGTCCAAAATTATTTGCATCAGTGACCACTAGATGTGACAGCATGACACTTGAGAGACACGTATTGGGAACATACCTCTCAACCTCTTAGAGCATGACATCTGGACAAAGCCATACATAAGAGTGTGACAAAGGCCCATAAATATGGACACTTATATGTCTATCATTATTTTCTAACTTCAGTCTATAATGATTTGCCAGTGATTTGCCCTGCCACCACTACTTTATGTAAAATGGACCAAAACTTTGAGACAAATATCTGGACATTCAGTGAATATCTGTACAGTTGAGAAGTAAGATTCGGGAAGAGTGCATATTGAATGTACCTACCTTGCTGTCATTTTCAGGCATGTGGTGGGACAATTCAACAGATATACACAGTTTATTAGTATACCCTTCATACAGCTACTGGCAACATTTCCTTACCTGTAAAACCTGTGGGGAAAATATCTGTTAACACTACCTGATTGTTTTTACATTTATTCCTGATTCCTTGTGTGTAGATTTGCACACGTTAATACCACTCCCGGGATTTGAACCATGTTGGGTGTGCAAAATTAACAATTAAGCTGTATCTTACCACAATGAGCTACATGGGAACTGCTGTTGCTTGTTTCACTGGTTTCTGCCTAATAGTCTCTCTGTTTATATATATATATATATATATATATATATATATATATATATATATATATATATATTGACACTTTTACAACAGAGAGTACTCAGATACAAAGTAATGAATAAAATGTATTGGTAAGCGCTTTTGGTTAGACCTTCCAACCTTCATCAGACACAGAACAAACACTTACAATGCCTTAAATACACATCTTAATCATCACTTAATCAATTAACATTTTAAAGCCATAGTGACACTATTACCACATAAGACAAATATAAAACTATTATAAAATTATTATAAAACAAGTAACCCCCTATATCTAATATCTAAAAATATTAAGTAATTTAATATTAATATTTTACCTATAAAACCTTTTGACCTTTAAAATGCTAGACAAATTATTACATTATTAATACCTGGTGGAACTGATGCATTTAAATAAATTTGCCACCAGTACACTCTATTCTCTAGCATTATTTTCCACGGTCCATCCCTTGGGTCATCCCTTACTTGTTCTAAAACCACAAATCTAAAATTGTGGTCATTGTATTCTTGGATGTGTCTATATAGTGCATTTGTACATTTTATTTTACCAATATCGCAATAATGTTTATAGATACGCTGTCTAAGTCTACGTTCTATTTTTCCAATATAGTAAATAAGCAATGATGAAATAAATACTATTAACCAAGAGGGGCTTGTTGAACCCTTGTTATGTAATACCAACTGTGACAATAATGGCTTACAGGGAACTTCAACAAGTATGGATTCTAAATTGTGTAATGCTTTTGTTACAACATTCGCAGAAGATAGTTATAGTATTGCTAGCATTATACATAAAAACTGGGAAATCATCTCATTAGACAGGAATGTATCCCTGGTATTAGGTACCCTTCCTAGTATCATTTATAAAAGAGATAAAAATTTGAAAGATTGGTGTAATACCTTCCCAAAACAGGATAATTATGGAATAGGGAAAATATACAAATGTAATATGTGTAATCAGTGTAGTTATATCTTGGAATGTAACAACATTGCATTGGGTAACAAAAGTACTGATATCAGAGGAAGATTTAACTGCAGTACTAGGGGAGTGGTATATGCTGCAAAGTGCTTGAATTGTACAGCTTACTATATTGGAAAAATGGAACGTAGACTTAGACAGCGTATATATGAACATTATTACGATACTGGCAAAGGAAAATGTACAAATGCACTATACAGACACATCCAAGAATACAATGACCACAATTTTAGATTTGTGGTTTTAGAACAAGTAACGGATGGCCCAAGGGGTGGACCATGGAAAATAATGCTAGAGAATAGAGAGTAATAGTGGCAAATTTATTTAAATGCATCAGTTCCACCAGGTATTAATGATGTAATAAGTTTTTCTAGCGTTTTAAAAGTCAAATGATTTTATAGGTAAAATATTAATATTAAATTATTTAATGTTTTTAGATATAATATATAGGGTGGGTTACTTGTTTTATAATTGTTTTATATTTGTCTTATGTGGTAAAAGTGTCACTATGGCTTTAAAATATTAATTGATTAAGTGATGATTAAGATGTGTATTTAAGGCATTGTAAGTGTTTGTTCTGTGTCTGATGAAGGTTGGAAGGTCTAAACGAAAGCGCTTACCAACAAATTTTATTCAATACTTTGTATCTAAGTACTCTCTGTTGTACAATTATCTGGTTGGAGCTGTTTGTGGATTAATAATATGGCTCTTAGTTAGACAGTCTGAACGTGTAATCCTGTGATGCATGCATGACAGATTATTATTGCACTGTGCATTACTCCTTTGGATTATTACAATCTGCAAAGCAAAGGTTAACACAAGGCAATGCTACATGGACCACACTTTGATACTTTACATATTATTATTCTGGGTTCAGAGCTTAGTACAGTATATATTTCACATTTAATATATATCTCATTTTACAGCTACACCATCTACAGTTTCTCTTAACAGCTTGCTCACAGATGAACCTCAGTTAATGTATGCTGTCATAGCCATATTTGCTGTGAAGAACCTGCATACATTCTATATATGTCAACAACAACATGCCAGAGTAAACACAACAATTTTTTGTAAGCGTCTTTATTGTACATCAATATTAGTCAGTCAAACCTTTTTATTTATGTATACCTACTAGCAGTAAGCAATGTACTCCTTCTTAACTATTTGAACAATATACTGCAAAATAGAAGTGTACTCACCAGCCTGTCAGTGCAGCCTCAGCAATCTATCACCATGGGTTTCGACATTCATAGCCCTCTCTGCTGCAACTGTAGGGGAGACAAGCACACATTATGCATATCTGTCTATCACATTCTCAGGCTAGTATTTGATGCAAACTACTTGATAGTGATACTTACACACTACTGGATTATTCCAGTCCCATTCATCTTGGATCCACTGGTCCAAGAGCGCTCACTTACTACGCTTTAGTTTGGCATAGTGGTGCTGTACCTGCTCACCAGTCTGGGGGATGCCAGTAGCACTGGTGAGGCCTCTGCTTTGTATTGGGAGCCCTGGTACTGGCCCTGCAGCAGTCTCTCCTCATGTTTTTTTACTAGGAATCCAGCCATGATCCTGGACTCCTGAATCCTCCAGCATTGCGCCCAAAAGCGTACTCCCTCTCCTACGCCAGCCATTGAATCTGCACAGATGAACTATAACAGATTATGGCTGTATTCCTGCCTGCACCTTTTAAATAGTGCAATATTCCCTCCCTTTACTGTCATTGGACCATTTTGAAAAGGTTGAGCTCTGCTAAGCAGTGCACAAACCTGCTAAACCGGTTTTAACACTGATTAAAAGAGAAGTTGTTAAGCACTGTTTAACAGTGCACAAATTCACTTAGCTGACCTACCTGCTGCTTAGCATTCATGGTATAGGAATGGTTACACCTGCTAAGCATAGCTGAGTATTGCTAACCACTGCTCACTTTTAATTTTTTAAATATATCAGAATACTGACTTCATTTATTAAGTGTATATGATTTATTTTACATGACATCCCTCTATGTGTTTTCCTTACATTGGCAAGGGGTGTGACTGTATGGGACACGTGTATACATGAGTGGTTTCACATATTATATGCACTCACATTTTACACCAGCTACACTACTCTGGTTGACAAAATGTTACTACATAATTTAAGTTTAAAAAAAGAATTTTAACACTGCTTTCCCATATAAAAATAATTTGTTTGTCTTGGTAATCAAACCATGAACACCTGCATGTAAAGGCAGGACTCTAACCACTACACAATTGCAGCTTAGGGATTCCAGTTGTATATTTGTATTTATCTCCTATGGGATGTTTAAGCTATGGTAAGCAGAGGGCCGTAACATGCATACCCACTTAGCTATGCTTAAACATTCCTTAGCCTAGAAAAAATATATATAATATTATTATCATTTTTATTATATTATTATTTTATATAGTGAGTATTGTGGTGTTATGACAAGTCATTGAGGACTGCAGTCAGGAAATAATGGCATACATTTGGCTTTCAGGCTTCTGTCATTCAGAGGTTCATGCTAATACAAATCCTGTTTTCTATCAACTTTCTAAGTTTGTGAGGGAAATATTTCAGACGTGTCCCTTTTTAGGGCTCCCCCCCATTGTTTGTGCCTTTGTCTTCATTTCCTGCTTTAGCTAGCAGGTTGAGAGGTGTTGTATGGCACTTTTACAATGCAGGGGGTGTGTCACACACCCCCCTGCATTGGTTTCCTGCTCCTGTATGTATTTCAGTGTCCACAGACACTAAAATTCATTTATTTCTTTTCAGTGTCTGCGGACACTGAAATACTGGCATAATATTAGAGAAATTCTCTAATATTATGCCGGATCGGGTTTAGAAAGTACCATACAGCACTTTTTGAGTACAGGAGGCATGTTTGTGGTCCGTGCACTACTTAGACATGCCCCCTGCATTCGTTCATGCTTCATGTCCATGTAGCTTAAACAGTAGCACACCTTCATGAATATGCAAGGCGCACTGCTGTGGCTACACAGACATAAACCACTCCATGCAGGAATAGCACTATTCTTGCACAGAGTTTATTGAATCCGAGGGCACATCTTACATAGCAGAAAGCAGTAATATAATAAGACAGTAATATAATGTAGCAAGAAACAACAACAAAAATAAAATGGTGGTTGTTGCTTCTAGTAAATCTTGCAGTATATAAAATCTGAACTGAAAGAAGTATGCAATTGTTTTCAGTGGAAATGCAGCAGTGCTCTTAAAAAGTGAATGCAGTTTCTCAAATGTGACATTTTTGCAGTGCTTAAAACTTAATGTCTTCTGATCAAAAGAATGCATTACCTTATTTGGAATTGCTCACAGAGGCATGTGAATGTGAACTTAGGAATCTTTACAATGAGATTGAAGAAAGACATGAAATACTGCTTAGGACTCCTTTACGTACAGAGATACAGACACTGAGACAGAGACAGGTTACTAGTCAGTTCATTTACTGCCTTGCTTTTTGAACATGCACAAGGGAACTCCTTTCCTAAAATAGAGTCTGTACTGGAATCCATCTTCATGAGAAAATAGTGCAACTGCCATTTGGACATATAAGTTAGAGACAGAATTTCGTAAATCTTTTTGTTAGTGGCAGTGACAGCCCCAGATAAACTGCTAGTCAGACTTCTGCTTTTTGACATACATTTTTAACTCAATTATTGTAGTAGTTTTCAAGTGTAAAACTACACCTATATTTAATTTTGACAAAAGTACATTGCTCAATTTTATTTATTTAAAGCAAATAACTGTATTATTCTGCTTAAAATACTTCTGGCTAGATTTGTCTTTATTAGCTTACTGGTATGTGTACTAAACTAGTATACATTCTACTCCTGGATTCCGCCTTTATAAAATGTACTGTTTCAGTTATTACATTTTAAGAGTGTATTGCTGGTATGTCAGAATGGTCTGATGATATAAATATTACAAAGAGACATGGAATAATTTTGCTGTGAAATAGATATAATTAACCCCTACTGAAAAATATTATGTATTTGTATACAAAACAATCTTTGTTAATTTTCAATTATTATTGGTAAGATTTTAGTGGAAGGCACTAGACACAGTTTGAGATGGCCAAAATCCTCTAGGGCCAATGGTTGTAACTCTGATCTGCAGCTGTGCAGCATAAAGCTTACTAGGTTTTAGAAGATGTTATCTATTATCCAAAGCAATGGTCCACATTTACCAAATGCTGTGATGACCATTCACTACTTACATATTATTTACTGGTCAGTAGTACAGATGGTGAGACCATAACCTCTGACAGTCACTCACTAATTCCTGCCATTAGTAGAACTATATGCCTTTTTATCTTAATAACCTTAAAATATATTTTGAAAATGGTACTTCCCATGACATCTCAAGCTTTGTTCTCCAGGTTATAATTATTTAGGTACACATACAGGAGTTTAATCTCTTTGTAAAACCTAATAGCAATGTATAGTTGCTCTATACTCTTAAGGCCAGTCACTGCTTGTATATTATTAACTGGTCAGCAATGCAGAAAATCACATACTAATAGTGTAATGCTCTCTCATGATAGTGAGTACCAGATCCAGTATGTTTGATCCACTGGTTGGATTGTGCACTATCTGATCTAGGCTGTTTGTGCTAATGAAGTCCAGGAACTGTAGTGCCTGTGAGTTGGAGGCAGTATAAGTTTCCTAGTCTATAGAGGGGTAGTTAAAGTCCACCATGAATAGGGTATTTGGTTGGATAGTGAACACCTCTAATAGATTTTGGTAAGAGCTGTGAGGCTTTAGTGGCATAGATGGTGGCCTGTAGCTAGCCATGATATGGTGAGGGAGCTTTTCTATGGTGACTTGCACATGGATGATCTCCATGGTTTCATCCTATTTAACCAACAGGGGGGTATGTTTTTTGCTAATGTAGATTGAAACATGCTGTTGCGAGCCTAAATGTGTGGAAGGTACTGTAGCCTTTCACTGCTGGAGTACTTTTTATAGCTTTAAATTAAGTCTCGATCATGGCACAGATGTCTATAGTCTCCAAAGTGAGGAGGACTTGAAGAATGTGAAGTTTTTTTGTTTAAGCTACTAGCATTCAGCAATAATACATTAAGGCTGCTTCGAGACTTTTTTCAGTAAGTTGATAGTTTTGTCTTTTTGGTTTTGCTTAAAAAAGACTCTAAGAAGGTGGATAAAGTTTTAGCCAATATTGAAAGTCTTGGGTGGGGGGCAGGTGTAGCCCATCCTTGGAAAAGCAACAAGGTTTGTGGACCATGTCTTTCCATGCTAACAGATATTGGATCTCCATGGAGTGGAACCAGAAACTACGCCAATTATTAAAATCAATCATTTCATGTTCATACTGTGGCATCATCCTTGGTGATGGTAGAATGCTAATCAGCTCAGGGCTCACAGCTGTCTGTGACAGCCTTTACATCTCTTTTCATATACTCCAGTGAGGTACATCTCAGACATTTACACCCACATGGACTATGGTAGAATCATACTGGTACCTGGGTGTATGCAAGATATTGTAGATCCGGGCTCCAGATAGGCAACTAACTGTTACAATTTTCCTGGTGAGTGGGGCATCTGTGTGTCCCCAATGACAAGCATATTAGGCATAGTATATGCTTGCCTTATGGGTTTTTCTCTTGGGACACCATTTGGTGTAGGCTTATGTAAGATGTTTGGTGTTGCTCTTGGTGTGTGTTTTAGTGATTTTAGATTTGATTTTAGTGAAAAGCAGTGTTGCTGTTAGGTGGCTTTTGAGGTCTTTCAGATTTGGGAATTTTATTTTTAAGCACCTTAAGATAATCTGTCTGTGTGGTGAGCAGTATGTGTGAGGGATGTAGTGTGAGTTTTCTTAAAACCCTCTTTTTTATGCAAGATTTTTGCCTCCAAGGAAGTTGTACTTTTACATCTCTTGCATACTGCGTTATTTTCTTTAATGATTAACTGGTTGTCTGAGAACAAGAGACAATTGCCACATTGCCTTAGGATGCCTAGGTCTACCAGTTGGCCACAGCAATATTAGGAAATTGCATATGCATGTTAGCTATTCTTGTAATAAGGTGTACTGTTTAAGATCAATGACTAAGTTTTAACAGGGCTCTTCTAGGGTAGTTTCTGGGATTAATGGCAAGATGTTATATAGTGCTAGGATATGGTAGTACTATTTGCTGTGCAAGCTATCTATTTTAAGCTTAATTCCATACAATGCCACACTTTTTAACAGGTTTCAGACGTAATTCTAACTTTATAGGGAAATTATACTGTCTAGGCATTTGCTACTACCAAGACACTACTAACCACCACTGCACAGTGGGCAGCTCTATGCAACCTCGCCTGAATTATATCAGAGAGGAAAAAAAAGCTTGAAATTTGACTCCTACATCCTCTAGCCGATAAATAACCACACTTTGATTTTCCTGCAGTGCTTTCCAACTCAGAGAGACCAATTAAACACTTTCTACACAAGATAGAAAATCTTGGAATTTCTTAATATAAAAGCACAGTAAAGGTAGCTCTCAAGTGCAAACTAAACAACAAACAACTGACAAACAACTACACCCCTGGCTAATTCAGTCTTCTGTAAGGTGATTTGGAGGCAAACAGAACTAGAAAAACTGACTGAAAATTTAGGATTTGTTTTGCCACAAAATTACATAAATGTTTTAAAAATTCCTCAAAAACTTCCGGAAAATCACAAATTCCATGAGGCACAGATCAAAATATGAGGCAAAAACTGGATATTCTATGAAAATCCATACATCTGAGAGGTAAGCCTCTCACTACACATATATATTTAATTTCATTTTTTTTTTAAATTAACTCTCCCCTCCATCGACTGCCCAGTGCACCCCACAAAACAACCAAAAAAGATACTTTTATTATTTTTTTTTTAATTCATTTGCCATTTTATTCCATGATGCAGGAATGAATTTGCAAGAGGTTCTTTCTGTGACATTCATGCAGAATGAGTTCTTACCTATTTATGGCATCCAGACCTCATAGGTCATTTTTGAGATGCTTATCATAAGCACACTATTAAAGCAGGTCAGCATTTTTTGTCACCATTTCGAAAGTAAGTGCATTCAGCAGAACGCTACTTCTGGCATGTTACTCACTTGGTTTATTTAATATAATGCAGAGATGCCCAGTGGGCTTAGTTAGATGAATAAACCTGAGAATTTTGTATGATATAGTTTGGAGTAAATTATGTACAGAGAGATTCACCGCAATAGGCAATGTATACTCTAGTCTAGGTAGTCAAATATTGATTACTATAGCCTTTCTTGCAGCAGTAGTAAGCAGGTTACTGTTTTATAGTATATCTGAAATTAATTTGTCTTAGACCTTTTGTGATTGCAGCTCTGTATGTAGATTGAAGGAAGGTTTTGGTCCAAAATGATGAGAAGGTATTTTGGGTATGTGACATAGAATAAAGGAACACTGGTGGGCTGAGGCTGCAGTTTTTTTCACTGTACCAAGTAACATGCTAGAAGATTTTAGCTACTAATAGCAAGTTTCGTTTTGACCAGCCAATTACAAATACAGGTGAAGTAGTTTTTCAGTTCTTTACTTAATGTTATAAGGTGTATAAAACAGTGGCACATAGGTTCATAGGTTCATGGGTAGGTACTAGACTATCGGCCCAAGGGCCTATGTAAGCCTAGCCAACAAGGTTCCCTGGCTTATGCCACCCAAGAAAGTTATTGTCCTGTGCCACTGTCGAACAGAGACACAGAAGTGATCCCCGGGGTGTATTTCCTATTTCCCATCCACTCATCAAGATTTTTCTTGAAGAGTGCTAATGAAGAACTTTGCTTGACATAGATGGTTAGCCTGTTCCAGAGTATGGGAAGTCTCTGGGACAGGAATCTATCCCTCCAGCATGTCTTGTTTATTGTGGTGACAAGGTTTAGGTCCCTAGAGCGTGTAGCTTGGAGGGACTGGGATTTCTTTAGGTGTAGCATGTCCAACAGCTCTGGGTTTGACATAGCTTTATATGTTAGGCAGAGATCACCTCGGAGTAGGTGATATGCTACATCCAATACTACTGTATGGTAGGGAAACCTGGGCAGTAAATTCAGCACAGTTGAGAAAGCTAGAGGTGATGAAGATGAAGAGCCTGAGATGGCTGGTATTATGCACACTATGAGGCAGACAAAGAAATGACATCAAGGCAGAAGCTAAAGTAGCTCCAATTGCAGAGAAAGTCAAAGAGAACAAATCATGGTGCTTTGTGCATATATGCAGAAATGAAGAAGACAATCTGGGGAAGAATATTTGGGACAGACAGAAAGAAGGCAAGAAGGAATCAAGGATATCTAGCAAACAGATGAATGGATTGTGTGAGAGACAACTGAGGCAGTCAAGCATGAATCAGTAGAGATAGCGACAGCTGACATGACACCCCACTCATATGTAGAAAAACTGGAGAAAAGTGGGTAGATGATGATGACTTAATGTTATATTATTTTTGTTTGCTCCATTGATAACTATATTGTTTGCATATGAGGTGCAAGAAATGTGTAAGACCCTACGGATGTGTGTTAATCGAAAGTAATAAAAGCAATGACCCTAGTACTAACTGTTGGGGAATGCAGTAGTGTTGCCAACATCTGTAAGTGTATAAGAAGCTAATACTGTGGAGGTTCTGTTTAGTAGACAGTAAACCATGAACCTATTCAGAGACTACACAGCTAGTTTTTGTGGTAGGAAGGGGTGATTGCCCCAAAGGTGCACTTACGTTCTGAAAAATACTGCACTTGTACACGTGTCCTTATCCATGTTTGTAAGTATGTCATCATAATGATAATTGATGGCAGTAGCTGTGCTGTACATATTTATATCTAAATCTGTCTTGTTTATCAGTTGATATGTAATATTTTGAATATATTTATTTGTTTATATTTATTGGTCTAGTAGGAAAGCATTATTGGTCTATAATCTGTTGCATCTGCACATTTTGAGACATTTGGTGGGGGGGGTGACATGTCTGAAGCTTTGTGGGGTACATTTCTGGTCAGAAAGAGATTACAAATATTATTTATTTTATTTATATATTTTACATTTGTTAACCGGGGGTGTCTGACTGAGTCGAAAAGTCCCTTTTTCAGCAGAGGCCCGGGGAGAAAAGCTCCACAAAGAAAAATTACAGATACATTTACATATTTAGACATGATCAGTATACACACAAATTACGAAAGACATGTTTTTACAGTGGTATGCAGCACATCAACAGTTACAGTGGAGAGAACAAACAAAAAATATTAATTTAAAAATAAATGTACTTAATAGATTTGTACTTAATAGACTTGTGGTGTACAGCTGAAATTTGGAACATAGGTAGAATACATACATAGTACACAGGTACAGTACATATATTGTAGATTAGCCAGTGTTTGTGAGAATAGTTTTCAATCTTAATCAAGTACTCTAGGTTTAGTATGTGCACCTTATCCGCTTTCACTAGCCTGGGGAGCAATCATGGCACTGTCAACTTTGCTTGAGATGTTGCCTGATGATGTCTTTAAAGGAGACTTTAGATGATGTGTTTTGAATGCTAGTGGGGACAGAGTTCCATTTTATTAGCCACTGAATTACTATATAGTGCATCTCCAAAGCTATTGTAGCTGTTGGTGACTTCTAGTAGTAGTTTGCTTGATGATCTAAGAGGCCTTTTGGCTTAGTGATGTTGTACTAGGTTTTTGAGGGCAGGACACTTATTGGGGAGGTAATAGATAGAATGACAGAGGCAGAGCTGATTGTAGGTTAGGAGATTTGGCAGTTCAAGCCAGTGGAGCTGTCTCAAAGCAGTACAGTGATGAGTTCTATATGAGCAATTTGCAGCAAAGCGGGCAATCCTGTTATAGCAGGCTTCCATTTTACTTAGTTCTGTTTTGTTGAGATTAGTCAGAATGGGAGATGCATAGAGTAGGGTGGATAGAAGTTGGGAGTGAGCAATGGCTGATCTTGTGTTGTTGGTAAGAAATGTTTTGATACGGTAGAGTGATCCCAGTTTGGCATGTACTTTTTAATAGTTAAGTTGAGATGACTATCAGATTTTAGGTGGGAGTCTATGATTATTCCCAATAGCTTAGCCTGTGCCACTGGAGCGAGTGGAGTAACATTTGTGGAGTAGATAGTGAATTGACTGTTATCAATGTTTTTGTTAGAACTGGTTATAATCATAAGCTGAGTTTTCTTTGGACTGAGGATAAGTTGGGCTTTGGTTAGGTAGTTTTCAACATCAGAGAATGCTAGTTGAGTTGTTTGCAGGAAGGTGGGAATGTTTTGTGCAGCACAGATTAAGGTAGTGTCATCTGCATACTGAATGATAGATGCATGCTGTGTGGAGGTATGGAGGTCATTTGTGAAGACTGTGAATAGTAGTGGTCCTAAGATAGAACCCTGTGGGACTCTTATAGTTATGGGCAGCTGAGGAGAGAGAGAATTTTCCCATTTCACAGCTTGGTACCTGTCAGTTAAGTAGCTTTGGAACCAGGTAAGAGTAGAATTTGATAGGTGATACTGGTTTAGTTTGTTTAGCAGGATTTGGTGCGAGACTGTGTCAGATGCTTTGGACATATCCAAAAAAAGAATTGACACCTGTAGGCCTTCATTTTTGAGATGGTTTACTGTGTCTGTGAAGCAGAGGAGGGCTGTAATAGTACTATGAACAGGTCTAAAACCATGCTGAGTAGGTGACAGGATGTTGCTGTCTAGGAGATATTTTAGCATCTGGGTATGGATGCATTTTTCTAGGATTTTGGCCAGGGGGGGTAAAGCAATGGGTCTGTAGTTATTAAGTTCAGTGGAGGCCCTGCCTTTATGTATGGGTGTAACATAGGATATTTTCCAGAGTTTGGGCACATAGTTTTCAACAATTGATCTGTTTATGAGAGTGGAGATTGGGATAGCAATAGCATCTGCTGTGAGTTTCAAGAAATAGCTGGGGAGTAGGTCGGCTGCTGTTGATGAGGTTTTTAGTTTGGAGAGCATGCTTTTGATTGAAGTGGTGGAAACTGTTTTGAGGGTAAAGCTAGTATTAGAGTTATTTGTGTTGGGGGGGATAGTGAGGAAGGAACTGTCCTGTGATACTAAGGATAGAATTGAGTTCACAAAGTGGGAGTTGAATTGTGTTTCGATGGGAACTTTAGTGTCAGGGGTGGTTGGTTTGGGGATAGCCTTTTGGGTGGGTTTTAGTAGCTGGTTTACATTTCTCCAAAATTTTTGGGGGTTGTGTTGGTATTTAGTTTGTAATGTCATGTAGTAGGATTTTTTGTCAAGCCTAATGCATTTTTTTGCACGGTTGCACAGTTCCTGGTACTTAGTTAGGCTTTGTGTTTCTTTGTTTTTTTGATAGTAAAGCCAGGCAGTGTCTTTGGACTTGAGGATTTGTTTGGTTTATTTACTGAGCCAGGGGTTTGTATAGGTTCTAACCTTGATTTTGTGCAATGGAGCGACAGTGTCTAGGTGTTGTAGAAATGTGTTGTTGAAATATGCTACAGCCTGGTTAAGTGGGAGGGTTTTTTAGGGGGGTCCAGTCACAGTTACAGAGTAAAGTGTTGAGGACCTCAGGAGAGAATTTTTTGTGTTGCTAGTGGATATATAGTTAGTGATTTTGCATATGCTTGTTCTACTACACATACAGTATATTATGTTGTGGTCACTTAAGGTGTCTGGGAGACTGCCTGCGTGGGGGTACAATGTGAGGTTGTTAGCTAGGACCCAGTCAAGGATGAATTCCTTTTTAGATTTTTTTATCACATCTAGTTGGAATTTGGACTAGCTGCTGGTAGCCATGGAGATTTATTAGATTACTTGGTGGTTCTGATAATCAGGTGAACCAATCAAGGTTGAAATCCCCCAGAATAAGGATTTCTTGTGAGCATGTGGAAGAACACCAGGATAAGAAGTCTTCAAGGCTAGCAGGTGTATTACCAGGTGGAATATAGATCACAATTGTGGTGATGACCTTTTTAGGGTGAAATTGAAGTTGTGAGATAAGTATGTCCCAATTATTGGGGGAGGTGTAGTAGTTTGGTAATTGACGTACAGTTAAGTTGGACTTATACAGTAAGGCAGTTCCACCCCCTTTACGAAGTGTTCTGTCTTGTCTAATGATATTGTAGCCGGTAGGGAGAACTTCTGAGTTAGCTTTGTTTTTATTTAGCCAGGTTTCTGTTAAAGCAACTATGTCTGGGGAGTAGTGTGCTATTGTGGCTTGGCCTTCAGGTATTTTATTTTTGATACTTCTAATATGAATATTTAGCATTAAAAGATGGTTGATTTGCCCAGGGATGAAGACAGTGGGGATGTTGTGTTCTGACATTTGTGTTGGAGCAGTTTGTGTTTCACAGGATGGATTTGGGCCTGGGTTGGGGTGGATATCTCCACTTATGGTGAGCCTGGTGTTAAAATGGTGATACAGATGTTGGAGTTTGATGAGGAGTGTGAGAAAGTATTGTGTTTTTTTGTAGGAATGAGAGCATATGTGTTTAGTTCTGAATTGGTCCGTTATGTAGTTCTTGAACAATTGTGGACAGATATTATTATAATGTGTGGTGTCTGTATATGAGAGTGCATAATGTAATGTTGTGCTACTAAGTTTAGGGATATTGCTAGAGTGATAACTTCTGGTGTTATAAAGAATTATGAGAAGACAGACTAGACTTAGTTGTGTGATAGTCATGGTTCTAAAGTTTAATATGGTACTAGGTGAGGGTCTGAATAGGAATTATAGGGTTGCACTATATGTGAATGGGTAAGTAGTGTGGGTGATGTAAAAATGCGTAATGAGAGTGATTGGAAGTATTTTTTGTGGAGCAAGTTGGTGTGGTATAATGTGATCTAACTTGAGGAGCTGTGATTGGTGGAGGTGATGTGAGGGTGAGCTATGGGTGTGGCTGTGATTACTATAAATGTAGTGGTAGTGGGGGCAGGAGGGAATAGGGGGGCAGGGCAGGGGAGCGGAGAGAGCCCGAGTGTTATCGAGGGCAAATGGAGCGGGGTAGAGATCACCAAGACAAGAGTAAAAAGTAAGTATTACTTTACAAATCTGAACACTTTAAACAAATTCCTGAGTTCTAATGGCTTACCAGCAAGCAGAATGCAATTGCTGAAAAGCACATGTGTCCTGGTGGGAGACTAGAAATTTAAAGATGGCTCCATGCTCAGCAGGATTCTAATATAGACTTAGTATTGGGGGAGGGAGATAGCACAAGGGGTGTAAACCAGGTGGAATGCAAAGAAACCAGAGAGGCAATCAGTGGAAAACTATCAGTGAAGGCCTCAGAGGGGGTAAGTAAGAATTCAAACTACCTGTAAAGTGAAGGAGAGAAGAGACAGCAAACTTTATTAAGGTTAGGAGTGTGTCTTCACATTGACTTGCTGATTAGTAACCAGTTCGTGCACAGATTAGAGACGGGAGATACATTAGTAATGAAGGGGAATGTATAGAAATGCAAATAAACAGCTGGGCCTCCAAGTGATACAAACTAAGGCAGAAAGCACTGAGAGGGCTGCTTGATGGTTAATTTAGTCACAAGGATCTAAATTAAATGTATAGTGTCTATTGGACAGTCAGTATTATTGCACTAGCTGGGGGGGGACACAAGGCTACAACAGTCAGTTTTATTAGCACGCTGAGAACTACTAAGAAATACTGCTAATGTAATAGCTTCACTCTCATAAAAAATACAAGTAGAATGCCTGGGTGTACTGACCTTGCTCTTGAGGCTCAAAATGTATATCCTTGTTTAGTTTTGCAGTACTGATTCCTTCTTATACTGTATGGGTGGAGTGGTAGCCGCAGACTGCAGATTTGCTTGAGTGTGCTCCTGCTCTTGAGGCTCAAAATGTATATCCTTGTTTAGTTTTGCAGTACTGATTCCTTCTTATACTGTATGGGTGGAGTGGTAGCCGCAGACTGCAGATTTGCTTGAGTGTGCTCAGCAAGCAGAATGCATTTGCTGAAAAGCACTCGTGTCCTGGTGGGAGACTAGAAATTTAAAGATCATGGGTCAGTGGCTTGCAAATTATTGGTCTCCCAATTTAAAAAAAAAAATCAGGATTTTTTTTTTACCACAGTGATGGTTGTAAATGGAAAATGCTGTTTAACAAAAAAAATTACAGTACTGTTTCTATGACTCTCTCAACAGTTTCACCACCATGGATTATGGCTTGTATGCAACATCCATGCATTTTTTAAGCCTGTTAGCCTACATCTGACCTTGCTGTTTTGTATGTAGAATAATGTTCCTTTCAGATGAAAATAATTGTTTGTGTCTTTCGGCTTTTCCCAGTTAGAGGTCGCCACAGCAGAACTCCGGTCCGCTAATGATTGGTAGTTGATTTTTACATGCCGAGTTACCAGCCCTGACGCACAACCTTCAACGAAGGTACACCCATTCATGCATGTCTCCACGCAGAAGACACTCTTGCTGAGAATCGAACCGGACAGCGTCTTACTGTGAGGCGACAACGCTACCGCAGCACCACCACCGCGGGTCCTTTCAGATGAAAATAATAATTGTTTTAAACATGTGATTTTGAATTTTGGAGGATAAAATTAAGGAGAGCAATTCTAATTTTCTATTATCAGTTCCTTGTATAAAGCCACAAGGATTAATGATTAATGGTACATGTGCAGTTGGAATACCATTGTCTACATTTAATGTGTTTCTGCTTTCATTTATTATAAGGATCAAACTCTGCCTGAAATACCCATCACAGGGCTTTGTAGCTTCCTCACTATCCATATGTCCTCTGACGCAGTGACAGATTTGAGATTTCAGTGTACACTTTTGCCAAAAAATTATGTTTTTTTACAGTACAGAAACATAAAACCTTTGTGGTAAAGAAGTTTGATTTTACCATCCATCCTATTTCCCTGGTTATGGGGTAAAGTATAAGTCACTGTTAATGGACCGTCTATATCCTGCTTTAAATAGATACTTTACACCTGTTTGAATCATTCTTTAATCATTCCTTCATTTCTAAAACCACTAATTCATCATGTATAGTAGTCCACTTCTACCATTCACTCTGTTTCTCTGTAAGACAATATATCCTCATAGAACTTGTACCTTATCAGCTCCCTTGCCATTTGCAAATTATATACCATGAACATATTTTCTTCAGACAAGCTGGCACGGTCTTAAACTGCATTGATTTCTGTGTTGTATCCCAAAGTATTCAGTCATCGTCGCTTCTTCTATGTTGTTTTTACAAGGCTCCTTTCTTTTCCTTTTGTTTTTACATAGCTCTAGGACCATTTTACCCAGCATTCCAAACCTGCTCTGCCTGTTTGGGTACCTTAAAGTTATGAATGTTCCTATGGAGATAATATTTCATGACATACACAAGGTAGGCACACAGCACTGAAGATTGTACCCCACAAACCTTGTAAATGAGTAACATCTTCCTGATTATCTGTGCTGATGACTCTCATTACTGCCTTCCTTCAGCAATGGAAAGGCTGTTTGTATGAAACAGTATGGTAAGGATAGCATTCAGATATCTGTCCAAGATAGTCAGCGGGGGAGAGGATAGGATGGGAGACATATGTTTAAGCAACACTGACCAGTATGATGCTGCTTAGAGGGAACACAGATAAAATTACATTTTTTCATTCAAAGGATTTCTTCATAGGGTGTTAAATTAGAAAATTTTCTTGCATATTATTGACAAGGAGAAAGCTAACTAATTTCTGAGAGCTGTGCTTCTCCACTGGGGAATGTTTTGCCTTCTGTACCCCTGAGTAGAGGAACTTAAATCCATCCATCCACCCACAACCCCTTTTCCCATTTGTGCAAATGTGGTTGGGGTGTCACTTCAACAGTGACAATCATCTAGAGCCAAGTTGTTTTCCCTTATGTAGTTTAACATTCCATTTGCTGACTTCTGAATGGCACTCCCATGTGTTTAGCCTCCTAAATGATCTAAGTAAATCTGTTAAGAACTTCATTAAATGCATCCTAATCTGATGGCCTTATTCCTTCATGTTGGAATGTTAAACCCTTGGAAATATGGCCATATTGGCATAGAATTGAATATTGACTGTATGAAGCGGGAAGGCTGACTTGTATAGTGGCAGAGTTTGAACAAAGGCCATGGTTCTGTTTTCTAGAAATAGTAGACATGAGCTGATGACTCTGAATCCACTAGAAAGCAAGAAAAGCTACAATAATGCAGCATGCAGTATGTAGCAATTGTGTCAGCATCCAGCAATAATGCAGCATGATACAACAGTGTCAGCATACAGCAACAACGCAGTATGATACAACAGTGTCAGTGTACAGCAACAATGCTGTATGATACAACAGTGTCATCACACAGAAATAATGCAGTATGATACAGCAGTGTCAGCATGCAGTAATAATGCAATGATACAGTCAGCATCCAGCAATAAAGCAGTATGATACAACAGTGTCAGCATCCAACAGTAATGCAGCATGATACAACAGTGTCAGCATAGAGCATCAATGCAGCATGATACAACAGTGTCATCATACACTAATAATGCAGTATGATGCAACAGTGTCACCATACAGTAATAATGTAGTATGATACAACAGTGTCAGCATACAGTAACAATGCAGCATGATACAGCAATGTCAGCATACAGCAACAATGCAGCATGATACAACAATGTCAGCATACAGCAACAATGCAGCATGATACAACAGTGTCAGCATACAGCATCAATGCAGCATGATACAACAGTGTCATCATACAGTAATAATGCAGTATGATACAACAATGTCAGCATACAGCAACAATGCAGCATGATACAACAGTGTCACCATACAGTAATAATGTAGTATGATACAACAGTGTCAGCATACAGTAACAATGCAGCATGATACAACAATGTCAGCATACAGCAACAATGCAGCATGATACAACAATGTCAGCATACAACAACAATGCAGTATGATACAACAGTGTCAGCAAACAGTAATAATGCAATGATACAGTCAGCATCCAACAATAATGCAGTATGATACAACAGTGTCAGCATACAGCAACAATGCAGAACAATACAACTATCAGCATACCTGAACAATGTAGTATGATACAACAGTGTTAGCATCCAGCAATAATGCAGTATGATACAAAAATGTCAGCATAAAGTAACAATGCAATATGATACAACAGTGTCAGCATACAGCAACAATGTTGCATTAGTAAGTGTCAGCAGTATATGTGTTGTTATCAGCTATTTGAAGCCAAAAATGAAAAGCTAATTCCCTCTGTGATGAAGCCAGGGACAGTACCTCACTAATACATCTTGTTACATGGCTGTATGAATTGGGTTTCATGCCCTGTGTAGATCAAAGGTCTGAGTAAATAACTGTGGCCTATCTACCCAAGAAACATATTTCCAGGAAATATTCTAAAAATGAGCTGGTAGGACACTGTCAAAGGACTATCGAACAGTGAATGATGCAGTATTTATTTGGCTACATTCTTCATGGAGGATAGCAAGGATAAGGCAAGCAACAAGATCTGTAATGCTCCATTTAAGACAGACTTTCTGGTCCCTTATAGCATGCTGGTGATGTGTAGATGGATATAGAGCATGGGTCTAGAGGGGTTGGAGCAGAGGAGGTGACTAGAAGAAATGCCAGTTTTTATTTTGTTTTTATCTATGCTTTGTGGTTAGTCCCACTAGGCCAGTGGGTTTTTCTCAGGATAGACATGAGGTAGTATTCATACTGACTATGGGAAATTTGGCCATGGCACCAGGAAAATTCTCTTACTCTTTTGAATAAGTGCTGTGAAATCTTTTATATCCACCCAAGCTATTAGGAACTCAGGTAAATAGCTCAATTTAATGTCATATTGCATTGCAGTGTCAGTAATAGAAAATGAATTGATGAACCTGGAGTGGGAACAAAACCCACATTCATATGATTTTCCAGTACCAAAGGTGAGTATACTTCCTGCTAAGCCACTGCTTAAATTTAATTAACTGAATTTACTTTTACCAAATAAGCAAACATGACCATTGCAGAAGCATTTGCACTACAAACCAGGTCTCAAGAGCAAGGGTTAAATGTAATAAGTGTTGCAGGACAGATAGATAACTAGATAAATGGAGAGACAGGTAGGTAGGCAAATAGACAGAATACTCAATAATACCAGGTACATTGCAAGAACCTGCTAACTCCACAGTGACAGAAAGCAGAAGTCACGTATGAGGCTGGGTCCTTAACCTGGGAGGCACAAATCTTTACCATCATTAATGGTGATAATTAACAGTGAACATGTGAGTAACTGTGCATTGTCTATGCAATAGAAGTGTGTGTGTGTGTGTGTGTGTGTGTGTGTGTGTGTGTGTGTGTGTGTGTGTGTGTGTGTGTGTGTGTGTGTGCGTGTGCATGCATGTGTGTGTGTATAGAGAACTGTGCATACTCATGTGTTGGGCACAAGTATTAATCATATTTTATGTATTACTTAAATGATTAGTCTTCCCAGTAGACCCTGTGTACAGAATACTTTAAAATGATTTAATATATGCAAAAATAGCATTGCTTATTTTGACATTATTTCTATATTATAATATTTTTGCACTGAAGCAACCAGCTGGTCCTTGAATTCATAAGTCAAGTTGTTTTTACAGGAAAGACACAGGCACATAAGAAAATGACCAGTTTAGTTATTCTGCTGCATAAAGGTCTGTATTCTGTGATGGATAATTTGATAAATGAATATAACTATTACTTGTAACTTTTTGTTCACATAATAAAATTTGTATGGTCCAGTTGGACAACAGGTCCCCTGGAAGGCACACTTTAGTTGCAGATATTTGTGTATGCCTGCTGATTATTGACATTTCATAAGTTAAAGACATGTCATGATTAACTGATGGGCTGCCCACCCCTGCTAATTCTGATTTTAGCAGTGGTGCTTCTTTCTTTCAAGTTTACTCTGTGCAAGGAAGCAACAAAATAAAACAATGGCTTGCTTTCACCAGTTTTCTTCATCAGACTATATGATTCATTAGCTGTCAGATAAAAAAAAGAAAAAAAGACCATAAGTTTGTCTCCATTTTTCCTTGTTTTCTGAAGAGGACTGTTGAACCAGCACTGGAATTAGAAGACACAGCACCAAACAAGAGGGGAGCAGAAATACACATGCCTTTTTTTGTAATAAATAAATTAAACATGAAGTACAAAATTGTTTTATTCAACCGGAAGGATTTGGACACTTACCTTTGTTAAAATGCATTGTGTCTTTTGTTGAAATGGTTACAATGTTTATAGATGAAGAGCCTTTCTTACCAAAGCTATCATTTGTCAGTATTACCAATGCCCCACCTTTGCATTTATTAATGTATTTTTAATAAGCAGTGTGGCAAAATTGCTTTTGTGTTCCTATTAATGGCATGCTGACTGAATTAGGAATTTCCTGACCACTATCACAACCTTTGCCATCTAATGTTGATAGCTTTCACTGGGGTCATTTTGGGTTTTTCTGTATGTTGAAGACATGGTGTATCATATCGGCCTGAACAGGGATGCAGTGTACCCTATGTGAGAAAGCTGCTAGTGGGAATGTCACAGAGGATAAAATGCAGTCTCTTAAAATGAGTTTGCTGCTGGATGAGTATCCCATTCCTTGAGGTGCAGTGACCTAAAAGTTTGTCGTATTAAATAAAGGGTACAAGAAATAAAGCACCCTCCTCATCTGTGGGGCCTTTGCTCCCTACAGGAATGCTGAATATACATTTCATTTCAAATGAATTTTCTTGAATTCAAGCTTAGTTTGAAACTTTGAAGTTGTTGTTGTATCTTTCGGCTTTTCCCGGTTAGGGGTCGCCACAGCGGAAGTATGATATGAAATAAACAGATTTTCATTAAAAGAAAACTAAATTATACTAGAGGATTATTTTACTTAAATTGTGAAGTTCCTTAAAATCCTAGTGCTATATACACACATATAGATGTTTTCCATAAATACTGATTCAGTTCATTTTTGTACAAAATGTGTACATGTAATTATCAGACATGGAGTTGACTCTTGCCTCCTTGTTGCTTTGCTACTAGCATCTTGTTACTTTTCATAAATAAACGGTGCACTGAAGTATTGAACTGCAAGGTTTGGGTGAAGCTTAGTATTCAAATGCAAACGTGAGTTAAATAATAGTAATGATTAATATTGCAAAAGAAATATAGAATAAAATCTATGTCTAAATGTCGTACTTTTTAAAGTTTCCAAATAATGATATCTTTAAAGATATGATAGTCCTACTGTAAAATGAAAGCCTTTATGATCTGTAGATGATATTCTTAGTATGAGCTTCCTACAGACTCAAATGGATTATATGTAACAAAAGCAAGAAATGTTCAGCAAATATAGGCCTGTACTGCAAGAGAAGAATTCTGAAGTGTGTCAAGCTTCTGCTATCAACCTTTTCTGTTTGTGAGCTGTGAAGAAGAAAAGGCTTTTCAGTGTTTTCAACTCTTCTCTTGTTCCCATAGGCAGTAATTATAACTTACACTGACTGGAGAAAAGGAATGAAAGAGAGAGATGGAGTGTAATTAGGGGATGCCATAGACGTGATCTACATTCTATCTGATGCATACCTGTTGACCTGCTCAGCTGCTCAGTGTCATATAATTATCCTGCTCTGAAATGCAGTTTGCATTCAGAAGAGAAATATCACAGTATAAACAGAAAGCATTAATACCAGTACAAACATTTAGATGGCTGTACCACGTTGAAAATGTCCTGACACTTTCTCAAGAAGGTAAAGAGTACTTTTTCTATAGGTAATTGAATAAAACATCTCATAAAAAAGATATTTTTAAGACTTGCAAACTAACATTGATTGATGATTTCAAGTTATGAATATCACTACCAATAAATGTGGGTGTTGTGAATAGTGCTGCCATTATGTGCCTTGCAAGTTTTATAACTGAATAGGTTACATTTTACTTTATAGGTTGAATTTATGTTAATGTCTGCCTCATTATTTATGTAAGTATGTGCACCTAATTAATGTTAATTAATTAATGTTATTTGCATTATGTCTCCTGCAAGACCTCATTGGTTGAATTTCTTCATGCTTTACATACCCTTTGTTATTTAATTATTTTGTCCCAGATCTGATCTTTTTTGTCTGTCAAAAAACATTAAAAATAATAATTCCAGTGTAAATGTTTATTTATTTATTACTTTATTTCCATTTTTGATTTGGGAAAGTAAATTAAACATTACTTCATCTTTGACAGCGCATTATTAGAAACTGCAGCAAATCAAACTGGCTCACATTACATAAAACCATATCAAACAAAAGTACACATTTACACTGGTACAATCATACTGGTATTGCCATTGGTATTGGTGTTAATATTGGTATTGGTATTGCAACTGAGTCGATCTTTTTTGCTGTGCACTTTTACCCAGGCTGAACCTGAACAGGCCTTTTGGATCAGTGTTCTATCTCAGTGAACACATAAGGAGACAAAATAAACAAATACAAAAATAAATAAATTAATAATTTATTATCAGTAAGTAGTAGTGCCTAGATCAAGGGATGTCATTGGTCCCCTTTGCTCAGCCCTCATTAAGCCAGTCATTGAATATAATGCTCCCTTTGGCATGTATCTGTCTAGACACATGTAACAATGGGAATGCCTGCAGAGTTACCTTTCTAAAAGGGTATAAGGCCTAAATATGTCCTACATGGACCATCTCAAAGTCTTGTCACTATACTCTGTATCCTACAGACTGTTAAGAGGTGACCTGTGTCTGGCATACAAGGCATCCTCAGACCTATTACTGATGGATTAACAGCATACCAGTAAGTCAAATGACATCTGTAATACTCAGTCTAGTGATCTAAACCTCTTTTGCAACATCAACAGAACAGTTTGGAGGAACAAGTATATCTCGCAGACAATACCGCTGCTGTCGAACAGACTTCCCATCAACATAAAACAAAGTTTATACCTATCCATATTCAAGCGCAACTTATATCTGTGGATGGGAAACAGAAAATGTATCCCAGGAGTGTGTTTGCGTGCGTGTTTGTGTGTGTGTGTGTGTGTGTGTGTGTGTGTGTGTGTGTGTGTGTGTGTGTGTGTGTGTGTGTGTGTGTGTGTGTTTGTATGTGTGTTTATGTGCATATATGTGTTGGGTTTGTCTATGCGACCATAATGCATTGTGTGGTGGTGAGAACAATAGAGCGTTAAGGTCTGACAGTCTAATGTTTGAATCAGAGGCTAGTCATGAATTGCTAATGAAGTGTTCCTCTTAGTGACTTTATCATGTTTCTGAATCAGAGATTCTGTCTGTCCGTCATGGTGATTGCCCAACCTATGATACCCAATTACCATAGGTAGAAGGGATCTTTTGGAATTCTAGCACTTGGTCCTGAGCCCATATTTACACACTACAGCACTCCAAGATATAGCTGCTGTTTGCAATGTGTCATATGCAAGTTTAGTTACGAAGAGACTGATAATACACTGGTGTGGTTTGGATTCTTATTATATACCTAAATGTAATGTCTACACTGCAATACGCACACACATACACACACACACACACGCACACACGCACACACGCACACACACACACACACACACACACACACACACACACACACACACACACACACACACACACACACACACACATAACCATATACACACACGTGCACAGAATGCAAGGCTGCATTTATAACCACCATCACATAAACTGTGTAAAACAATACTTCCCATGATGGCTTATTGTTAACCCCCAATACATACATAGATACATTGTAACAACATAACAGAATATGCAAGAATTAATTCCTAGTGACTTAGTGTTTATTCCAACTATAACGTAGAAGCTTACCTGTGAGAGAACCTATTGAAGTCCATTCTGGGTTAGTGTCCCTGCTTCCTTTTGCATTCAGCATGCTCTTACTTCTCCCTTTGCACCTGAAGCACATTATTTACAGAAAATACTAAAAGCCCCATTCATTAGTGGCTCTTTCTCCTGAACTGGAATGATTATAAAATCTTGTACTTTTTGGTATCAATACTATTTATAATTACAATGATCACTCCAATGAAAGAAGTATTTCCTGGTAGTCTAACAAGACTCATTCCACACACAAAACAAAACATGAAATGTCACCAAAACCCTGTCCTGAAGTGGGATGACCAACATAGCTCACTGCTCACTTACATAATGGGAGGGATGAATACATATGTACACACTGTACTCATAAAATATGTTGACAATAATGACAAAAATCTGTGTCTTTATGATTAAACAGGTTAGCATTTGGCAGCTTGGGTATTAACAGATAGATGCAGGTTCAGTAAAACCACACATCTCATTGCTGGTGTGATCCACTCATGGCTGAGGGTCGGTATATTGAAAGGCACGATAATATGACAAGGCTGTTGTATTGGGGATTGTGTAAACACTACAATACAGAATTAGTTGAGAGTATCACACCCATCAATGAGATATGCAACAGTTTCCAGTTCTGTTTTATACAACCTGAATTTGTCTATTTCTACCATTTTTTCAATAGGCTCTGTAAATCAGTGTGTATGTAACCCTCTATCTTGGGCCTCCAGTATTTGACTTTCATCATTTGGTTTAAATTCACCCATTCTTAACCATTCCTTTGTCAAACTGGGGTTAACATGAGGTTGTTCTAGATTTTCTCTTGTACGTGCTACTACTGTATTTGTGGGCTTTCTTGTTTTCTTTCCTTTCTTCTGGTCATTTTCTTCACAGATTTTATTTTGTTTATAGCATTTCATTTGCTGTGTGATATTTGTCTACTTCCAATTTGATTTCCATTCCTACTCTGTTCCAAAATGCTAAGTAAAAATGCCATCTTAGACTTTTTCTCTTCATTCTTCTTTTACTAGGCTGGCATACGATGAGGTCAACAGATATGCATACAGTTCCACAGTTGCAGGCATGTACATGTAGTCACTTTTGAGGAGGCCATACATCCTTCAGAGCTAGAGATGTATAATCATGGCATATTTTTTATATAAGCATAAAACATTTTCTTGTTTTCTCTCCAACTGGTTCAATGCTGTTTGAGGCCATCAATCACACGAAAGCTATAAGTTAGAACAGGAAGAGCAAACTGAATTATAGCCTAGACTTTATTCCTTGAAATGGAGACAGTTTTCAATATTTACTTTGTCCTCTGGAGTATTTCTTATCGAGCATTGTTCTAATTTGTTTATTGCTAACCCTTCAGCTATTACCAAATACTATACTCTCCCTGCTTTTCATGTTCCCTTATATCACATTCCTATCCCAGGCTGATATTTTCTTGGTGCTGCAGCTTTCCTTTTATAAATGTTGCTTATTCACCTTTATAAAGACTAAAGGTCATTCTTGTATCATTTGAGAATGTTTTTTTTTCCATTTGTAAGTCATAGATGATTACTAGGCTAATGACTTAAGAGCCCTTACAAGCTTAGCCAACATAACCAAATTTTACCCAATAAATGACCCCTGGTGTAAAAAGATAATATGGATTTGTATCTATGCCTTGAGTATTATACAGAATGCCCATAAGGGACATAGGCACTACCCCAGGTATGAATTTGTGATTCCACATCCACTGATTAAATTGTGTTTGAAGAGGAACAGGGAAAGGCTTTGCTTAATGTGAATAGGAAGCCTGTTCCAAAGAGGGGGCAATGTCTGAGACACATATCTGTCACTCCAGCATGTTTTGTTTGAGTTGCTGACTAAGTTTAGATCCCTAGATCGAGTGACCCTCATGCTGTTTGACTTGTGGATGTGTAGCAGCTCCATCATAGCTGGATTTGTGTGAGTGACTTCTAGGTCAGCCAAAGGTCACCCTTAAATAGTTGGTAGAAGACAGAGTAAAGCTATAGAACTTTTAGTCTATCCGCATAGGACATGTTGCTTATACCCTGTATTTTATGAGGTCATTCCAGCTGCTGTAAGTGCTTAGTGAAGTACATGCTAATTGGTGCATTGTACACGATTATTGGTCTAATGAGGGCTAAGTACAGAGGTACTACAATTTCCTTGGCTCTGGATGCCATATCTTTACTTATAAGTTGTGCCACACAGAAGAACTTCCTCACACTGTGGACATATGGTTGTCAAATTTCAGGCTACTATCTATCTGTGTTCCTAGATCTCTAACCTGTGAGTCTACTCTTACAGGTGTGGTATTGATGTTGTAATTTGCAGAGGTATTTGACTTCCCAGAGTCAAAGTAAAGTGAAGTCAAAGTGTCTGTATTAGCATTGTAGCCTCACAGCAATAGACTCTCTGGTTCAATTCTCAATCAGGGTGCCTTCTGTGCGGAGTCTGCATGTCCTCATTGTGGTCCCTGTGGGCTTCCTCTGGGTGCTTTGGTTTCCTCCCACATTCCAAAGACATGCAGTAAGTGGACTGGACACTCTAAACTGGCCAACGGTAATAGTGTGTATGTGATTGAGTGGTATGAATGAACTACAGCAGCAGGGCTAGCCATCTGTCAGTGTAAACCTTGGCTTGAGATGATTGCCACTGCTGAAGTGACACCCCAACCCCATGGGAAAAAGGGGTTGAAGGTGGATGGATTTGACTTCCCAAAGGGTATAATAATGCATTCTTTCATATTTAGATTTAGGCCATGGTTCTATTACCAACCATTTGTCTGATCTAGACCCTCGTGAAGGATATCTACATCATTGAGGGATTCAGTGAATGCCCTCAGCTTGGAGTCATTTGCAAACTTTGTCATCCAGCGGCTTTCCATATTAGCCATGACTTCAGGGAAGTATATTCTGAACAGGAGTGGTCCCAGCACTGAGGCTTGTGGCACACCACTAGTAACAGGCCTCTTGCTGAATCTGGATTCAACCACTTTAACCACATGTGTTCTGTCCATGAGCTATCCATCTAGTGACATAGGAATGTACGCCCAGTTTTGTGAGCTTATTTTTAATACCTGAGTAGGGAATTGTCTCATATGTCTTGGCCAGGTAGCAGTAGTCAGTAAGTACTGTTTTACCCTTATCCATGGCTTTAGTGACTTTCTCAAATAAATCCACCAGATTCAGTAGGCATGACCTGGCCTTGAGAAAGCCAAATTGGGTTGTGTCCAGTCTTCTGAGCTTTATGTCAATATTTATCAAGACCATGGTTATTCTTTCCATAGCCTTACATATAATACTAGACTTATGAGTTTGTACTTTCCTGGGTCAGTAGATGGTCCCCCTTTATGCAAAGGGATGACTGTGGTTGTACTCCATTCTATCAGGACAAGGTCAGTCCAGAGGCTGTGGTCCTAATGGGACTGACAATCGTGATTTAAACTGTTTAAGAGACAACCTTGTATATTGTCAGACCCCATTAAAGCCATGTTTTTAACTTTAGAGAGAGCAGTGGCAACCTGTTCTTTCATGATAATTGGTGGTGGAGTGGTAGAGGGTATTTCTTGGGGAGAACCGGGGGTGATGAGTAGGTGAAATTTGAACTGAATTTGTTGAGCAGCAGATTTGCTATATCATCCAGCTGACTATAGGTGATTCCATCTAAAACTAATTCTGCACATTGCTGGGTGATGCCCTTAAGATTGTGGGTGTAACTGAAAAATGCCTTACAGATAGCCTTAGCTTTGGAGGCTGCTTTTACCTCAAAGTCTGCTTTCAGAGACTTGACTAGTTCTCTGATTCACTTGTTTAGACTAATGAAGGACATTTTGCTCTTTTGTGTACATCTTACTTCTCAATAGGATTTTCTTTCTTTTGTTGTACAATCTATTCATGCCAGGGATCTGGTACTGCTGTTTCTATGCAGTTGTTTATTTTGTCATGCCTCTACATAGGTTTCTGTGTTTTCTGGATTTGGGGGAGCTTGCAAACTAGCTATGCCATCCCTTAATAGGAAGTAAGTTACCTTAGACAAGTTCTTAAAGTTTTTGGGGTTTAGTGGGGGGACTTTATTTCCCTTTATTTCAAGGGAGACCGCTTTGTGATCTGATCTTACCAATGAGGAAATAACACGGGGGGGGGGCAGCACTCTCCCATGTTTGTGAGTATCAGATCTAGAATATTTCTTCCACTAGTAGGCGTGCAGACCAGCTGCCCCAGGGCATTTGAATTTACAAAGTCAAGACATCTTTGGGCCTGCATGTTAGTGGTTGTGAATGTCTCCCAATTAATGGAGGGGTAGATAAAATCACCCATGAATATGGTATTGGGCAGGATGATGAATGATTCTAGTAATATCAGGTATGATGTATGGGTTTCCTGGTTCATGGAGGGGGACCCTGTAGCTAGCAAGAATATGGTAATGGATTTTTCCCATGGTCATTTGGACATGGAGTAGCTCAAACATGTCATATTGTTTGACCAGCCTTAAGGTGTGCTTATCCTTTATGTAGATAGCTACACCTCCACCTTTTGCTCTTTCTTGTTCAATGGTGATCAGAACATAAGAAAGGTGTTATTGACATGCACTACCAGAGTGCTTTCCATGGCTTTGAACCATGCTTCAGTAACTGCACAGATGTCAGCATTCTCCAGAGTGAGGAAAGCTTCCAGGGAGTGCAGTTTCTTGTAGAGACTCCTAGCACTGAGCAGTAACACATTTAGCTTGTCCTGAGTAGCTTTTGTTATGTTGAAAGTCTTGTCTGTTTGGCAGTGGCTAAAAAAGGCACTACGGGGTGGATAATGTTTTGGCAAAGATCCAAAAGCCTAGAGGTAAAAGGTGAAGACCATCCCTGGTAAAGCAGGGTGGCCTGTCAACCATTTCTTTCCATTCTGACAAGTTTTGGACCCCTTGGAATGACATAGTAGCTAAGTCATTTGTTAAAGTTGATCATTTTCTGCTGGTATTGTGGCATCATCCTTGGAGATGGTAGAATGCTGCTCAGTGCTAGGTTCATACCTGCCTGTGACACATATTCTGAGAGCTTAATCATATCTCTGTTCATATAGCCCAAGCAGGTACACTTTGGGTCATTCATGTCCACATGGACTATGACTGAGTCATACTGGTACTTAGGGGTAAGTGATCTGAGTAGTTATGCTTCAATGTCCTCATTTGATGAACTATAGAATTTTAAACCATGTATAAAAACAGCAGATCCATTTAGTTTCTGGGAGTTGATGTGCAACCATAACATAATATATCGAGTAAATAGCTTAATGGGTTAATGATAAGACAAAAGACAAAGAATCACCCTGACACATACCCTTTTGAATTTTTTCCTTGGGGAAAAATAATTTACTGTTTTTCATGGCCTAGCTGCAAAGTGGTTTCCCACTGTTTATGATATAATTCTATCTAGGATAATATTATATTAAGGATTTATTTTTATTAATTTCATTATTAAGTATTTTAACTATGTAAGTTTTATAATAATTTTTTAATGTGATTGTGTCATGTGAATATGCTTTTTGGAACCTTAATGGTGCTGTGGTGCTATAAATGTGAACATGTGGGGAATGAACTTCTGATTCTGAAGAAGACACTTTTCACTTTTTGATATGGAACACAAGCTGTTTAGTGAGAAAAAGAATCAGCAGCTTTGTTCTCTTCTTTGAGTAAATCTGTGAAAGCACAGACAAGATCTGAATGTAAAAAAGTACATTAAGTAGTTTCCTGAAGTATCTTTTATACCAAAACATGAAATACTATGTCATTGCACCATTCCATTTTGCAAGTATAACTTCAGCAAGTCAAAGATGTATAGTTAATATGTCTGTGAAAAAATAATTCAGTGCATATTTGTGATGCAAAGAAGCATATGTGATATGTTTCTATGATGAAATAATTGGGTATTTGTGATGTAAAGCTGAATCCTTAATATGTCTGTGTGGCAAAATAATTTGGTGTGTATTTGTGATGCAAAGATGCATATGTAATATGTGCGACAAAATAATCTTATGTGTATTTGTGATGTAAAGATGCAAGTAATCTCCGTGGTATCCCTGAAGTCTCAAAACAACCCACTAAAGTGTAGTGGGTCTAAAAACAAAACAGTGTAAGAAACCTCTCTGTGTGGAAGATTTTCAGTCCATATATTTCTAGTTAATCACTGTATATTAATCAGATCAGACAATAGTAGTAGAAGTAGCGAACGTAAACTTGTCAAGTCAAAAAGTAATAATAGAAAATATATAATTCTACAGTATTACTAAGTATTTGAAAGTAATCCAGGCAAGGCAGGCAGTCTGTTTCCAGTCAAAAATCCTTTATTAAGTACACAGACAAGCGATCCAAGTAAAACAAAAATAAAATAATAATTTCCTCACAAGCTTTCTAAATATATATATATACTTTTTATCAGGCATGGGAGTGGTTTACTGTGCTGTAAAACAAAGTGTTATTGGTACACATGTTAAATTCACATCCCTTCCCCCATCAGTGTGACATTCGAGCTGGTCCTGCCCTACCTAGTAGCTGTCATAATAATATATAGCCAGGGGGCGGCTCGTGGCATCGGGCTGCTGGACTGCAGCCCCCTCAGCTAGACAGCTGAGTACATAGTTTATTTTTTTTTTATGTAAAAAAAAAAAAAAAATGAAATCTATTTTTATACTTTAAATTTCGAGTCCGCGACTCGAAATTACACGCATGCGCATTGCGAGCTTCTATCGCAACAGCGTTTTTTTTTTTTTAAATTCTTGCTGCAATGTTTTCATTGCAGCCCGGAGGAGCAAAGAAGGCATCATTCTGATGCCCAGAACTCCCCAGAAGTCTATGCAGTTGAGACACAAACCGCATAGACATGAAAGGGGCTCGGACTGCGACGTCCGCAGGCACGTCATGACGTGCTTGCTGGGCAAATGCTGCTGATTGTTGTCGCTCTCTTCCCGGGCTTTATGTCCTGAGAAAAGAGCGAGAATCAATCAGTCAGTTAGCTGCTTCGAGCTTCAGCTTTCAGTCGCCCTGTATTGTTTGTTTAAAGTTTAGTTTCGTGATCTTTTTACTTTTCTTTTTGGATTTATTTGGGAATCGGTCAATCGGATCATTTTTCGTTTTTTTGGGTGGATTTATTTTCTGCAGCGTGTGCGGTGTGCCTACTCCTAGAAGAACAGAAGAAAAAGAAGAAAGAAGAAGAAAGAAGAAAAGTTTTAAAGTACAGAGTGAACGAACTTGAAGGTGCAGATTCAGAATTAAGTAAGTAAATGTTAGCCATAGCCTTCACATCAAAACTTTTTCTTTTGTTTTATCTATTTGGCGACTTCTTAGATCAAGTAACCCTCGCTTAGAGAATTCATTGTGTAAATATTAATGCAAAATTGTAGTTAAGTACAGGGAAAGGTCGTATTTGTATGCAATGTTGGGTTGTTCTCAAGAAACAGTCATGGTCCATTGTGGAATACATTTTTATATTCCCAGTTTTCTCAGTCAACTGGGTGACTTGTGCTATATTATTAGTCATTTTCACTTAGAAAAACTCAGTAAATTAATTATAAACAGTTGTTTGCATTCTAAATGGAAGTAGAACCAGTGACTAAGCAAAAAAAAAAAGTTCATGGTGAAACTTGTTAGTATGAGTTAATACATTGTGTTATACATACTGCTTATAACAAAATATCTACTGTTGCTATTTATAGAGACAGGAATCTGAATTATCTAGTCTGCTACTGCATGCCTTCCTGGTTTTGCCTGGGTGTGACCAGATGTTTCTGTTTTGTCCTGAAACCTCACGTAATATCTATACAAATACTCTGCAAATGTTACACTGGATAGATTTAAACATGCAATTCAGATTCGGCTGTTGTCATTAAAATGCTGTTTTTCATTATCAAAGGAGTGGTGGTGGTGTCTTGAAGCATGCTGTCCACAGAGATATGCTGTAGCCGGCTATCTCATTAGCCACTTCTAAATGTTCTGAGCAGTGTGATCCATAATGCTTCTCAGAAACACTCAGAAAATATTTACTGAGCTCAGTAACCTGAGTATGCTTGCCCATGCCTGTTTTCTTCTAACACTTTTGTCAGAGTGTGATGTTTACCAATAGTTAATCCCTTCGAATCATTTTCTGTGCAGGAATTCACACATTTGCATTAACACACTGAGTGATCAAAGATTTTTTTATGAAGAAAAGCTGTATCATCATGTCATGTGACTCTCCAATTCAGTGAGGTAGACTGCCGATCAAAAATACACCACTGTTGGGTTGTCCACCAAAAAAAGTTTTAATGTGCTTTTTGACCACATAATCTTCTTATGACCATCACCTTCCCATCTACCATTTACCCATTAATTCTGCCAACTACCCAGCATCCACGGGCACCAGTCATGGAATGTAAGCGTCGGGGATCATGTGTAGTTATCTTGCAGGGTGTCAAGAGATTATATTCCCTTCTGTGCTGACCGATATGTTATGCTTGGCACAGCTCCTGTTGCATACCTGGAATACCAATATTTAAAGTAAAGTTCTGGTTAACAGGCTCTCAGCCTCTGCCCCACCTCCTTGTATAGATCTTACCCCTGTAGTCTAACCCAACGGTGCCACCCTTTCAGCAGGGTACTGTGTATACCTATCCTTCCACGGAGGATAAGGGTGGGTTAGCTGTCACAACTAACTCTCTGTCCTTCCCCCATCCAGCTGGCTACTTCAGTGCTCATGCTCCCAACTGAACTTGGATCATCTGGGCCATAGCCAGGGATCTGCCAGGAAGCCATGTGGCTGGCTGTTATGCATCAATGTTTGTTAGCTTTGTGAGACTAAGTACTTCCTGATTGCTGTATCATTTATTGATGCTGCTTTTCTTCTTAAAGCTGTTCCCTGTGAAGGGATGCAGTCTTGGGTTTACATCACACTGGCAATGTTATGTATGCATATTGAGGGTAGTGACTGCTTTAGGGGAATCTCCTTTCCCCCAAAGAACAGTGACTTTAGAGTTGATTGCAGTATATAGGAGGCACAGATATTTGGAATGTAGGAAGCTCTGTATCCATAAGAGAAGGTTTCTTAGCTGAAATGTTAATTTCATCCATTTTTTTCAGAACTGATTGTGTGACCACACCCCCTCCCCTTGACCCCACCCATTCAGCTGTCTCCTGCAGCCCCCCTGTGATTTGAAGTCACCAGCCGCCACTGTATATAGCTCTAATGTACTTTAATGGTACATCTTATTTAACCAAATTATTAAGTTTGTGATTTTATACAAGGCAATATACTACATGGCTGGAAATATATCAGCCTTAGTTCATTTTGCAATCAGAAATTATATATATATGTATACATATACATTTTGCATGTAAAAATCAGTTTCTATTTTCATAACCTATTGTTAACAAAGATCGCTTTCGTCCTTTTAGACTTCTTCAGGTCTGTGTACAAGAACCCTAAAAACCTATATAATTGTATAATTAGTTAGTATTGTTATTACCATCATTTTTAATAAAGTGGAAAAAAGAGAACCAGAAAAAAGTAAAAAAATATATGTATGATGATGGAAACAAAATATACACTTAAATGTCAAATGATTTAAAATGGTATTTAAAACCAATTTGTAGAAAAAAATAAAATAAAATACACTTAGTCATGTAAACAATGTGGCAATTTTCTAAGTTTCAGTGCACTTTTAATTGAACAGTAGTAGTTTAGTCCAGGCTTTCTAAAAGAGTTCCTCTATGTGGGCAAGACTGTAAATAAACTCAAGGGAAGGATTTCATGTCATCTGTCAGAAATCCGCTCTGGATGTAAAAATAATGCACTAGCCAAACACCTTTCTCTTCATCAAAGACACACAGGTTTTAAGTTCCAGATCCTGGATCACATAGTCATGGGTGATCTTGAAGGAGACATCCCGAATATTCTGGAGAAACAGGAACTCATGTGGCAATTAAAGCTGAACTCTTTTAGAAAGCCTGAACTAAACTACTACTGTTCAATTAAAAGTGCACTGGAACTTAGAAAATTGCCACATTGTTTACATGACTAAGTGTATTTTATTTTATTTTTTTCTACAAATTGGTTTTAAATACCATTTCAGATCATTTGACATTTAAGTGCATATTTTGTTTCCATCATCATACATATATTTTTTTACTTTTTTCTGGTTCTCTTTTTTCTACTTTATTCAAAATGATGGTAATAACAATACTAACTAATTATACAATTATATAGGTTTTTAGGGTTCTTGTACACAGACCTGAAGAAGTCTAGAAGGACGAAAGCGATCTTTGTTAACAATAGGTTATGAGAATAGAAACTGATTTTTACATGCAAAATGTATATGTATATATTTATATATAATTTTTGATCGCAAAATGAACTAAGGTTGATATATTTCCAGCCATGTAGTATATTGCCTTGTATAAATCACAGACTTAATAATTTGGTTAAATAAGATGTACCATTAAAGTACATTACGGGTATATATTATTATGACAGCTACTAGGTAGGGCAGGACCAGCTCGAATGTCACACTGATGGGGGAAGAGATGTGAATTTAACATGTGTACCAATAACACTTTTGTTTTACAGCACAGTAAACCACTCCCATGCCTGATAAAAAGTATATATATATTTAGAAAGCTTGTGAGAAAATTATTACTTTATTTTTGTTTTACTTGGATCGCTTGTCTGTGTACTTAATAAAGGATTTTTGACTGGAAACAGACTGCCTGCCTTGCCTGGATTACTTTCAAATACTTAGTAGTACTGTAGAATTATATATTTTCTATTATTACTTTTTGACTTGACAAGTTTACGTTCGCTACTTCTACTACTATTGTCTGATCTGATTAATATACAGTGATTAACTAGAAATATATGGACTGAAAATCTTCCACACAGAGAAGTTTCCTACACTGTTTTGTGATGTAAAGATGCATACGTAATATGTCTGTGACAAAATAATCTAGTGCATACTTGTGATACAGCAGCAAAAGCTAAGCTGTAAAACGTCCTTTGCTACTCACCTTTTTTATGTGAACTGATAAATATATGTAACTTATTTCCTTGGAGTTTGTTTCAAAAGACAACACAGAATATTAAAACTAACAGTAGCTAACTGAACCTATATAAAGAAACAGAGGCTTCATGATAGCAAGCAATATAGGACTTGGTGATAACATGCAATATGGGGCTAAAACAATAAACACCTCACAGACAGTTTTCCAACATGTGTTTAGCTGTGGATTATTAGTCGTCAATGGGCCTTTTGCCAATTAAAGGGGTCTATGACCGGGTAATGTAACAAACCCCCTCTCCAAAAACAAACAAACAAAAAAAAAAACAATGTTTAATGCTGCTTGCTTGATTTTTTGTATTTTTAGTAACTTTTTTCAGGTTTTCATGGCATGCTTCCTGAGAATAAAATGAATAACTGCAATATCAAATGCAGCATAACCACAAACATTTCGAACTACAGATGTACACTGATCAGAGATTCACCAAGTGTACTAATCTCCCATACATGTCTAAAATAGTAAATTAGCTCCAAATCACCTGTAGTAATGCCTCTAACATCTAAGCCATGGAGTATAGTCAGTAACTCCTTTGTACATCCCACCCCCTCCTTCTCAATATTGTTTCTCCCTTTCCCCATGCTATAAGATTCATACCAGATAGACTTATACCCTACCCCTACACTAAACTGCTACCACTGATCCTGCAAGCACACATGTTAACTATACACCTTCTTCCATTAATCATGAATCCCAAATGTGCCATCATATAATAATAATAATAATAATAATAATAATAATATATGATTATGGTGTGGATTATATTCCATTATATATTCATTCCAATGTGTTTTGTCATTTGAACTCCATTCTTGCAAGTATATCCTAGCAGTTTTGGGAATATCACAACAGAAATTATATCTAAACCATTTGTTTATTAATTTTCCACTAACATACAAGCATGAACAAATGGCATATCAAGACAATCTGAATGTTATAGTTGTCAGCAAATTCACTGCATTTACCTCCTCATCTGCCACATCTCCTAAGCTAGAATGGATGTCTCTTCTGATTATATATAACATTCTCTAGCATCTGATTTCAGCACCTCATCATTCTAGATCTTTTTCTTCCTTCCTTTCTATCTCTCTTCTTCTCTCTCCTTCACCCTCTCCTTGTAAAAAAAGCTCTTTTTGAAATTAGATGGGACTCATTTACCTTCAAGCTTATAACACTGTTGTTCTGCTTTCATTTGTATCCTTTGGCCATAAGTCCATTCATTCTTTCATTTTTAATACAAATACACCAGATCCTGTCCTGATGCTTACTTCAGTTCACCTGCTCTGTACCTTGAATTGCTGTTCATTTTTCAGTCCATCATTCTGTTGGCCACATTAGTAACCTTTTATGCACTAACAGCATCAGTTATTTTTAAGACATTTGTCTGTAACTGTACATAGTATTCCAGGTGAGTACTTACCAGCAGTAAAGGAATGCCATCTACTTCTCCTGCATATGTCCCGTTGTCTTGCAGCCCCAAATCCTCCTGGCATATATGACAGCCTGTGTATACAGGGTAGAATTACTGTGAGGAGATGTAATTATTCATTTCTATTTTCTATCATTTAATCATGAACCCTCCTTTCCCACCAAGCCACCTTGCTATCCAGCATCAGGTACTTTGTCCGGCTGCATAACAACACATCAGATCTATTATTGCTCTTCTCCCAGAAGTTTGGTTTAAACATCATAGGAAAGTTTAAAAATACCATTAAAATCAGCTTCAAAGGATCACTCATTCATACTCCAAAATCTAAATGCAAAATGAAGGCATAGAAGCATCAGCAGCAGCATCTGTCAGATAGAACTATTTTTAAATTCACTGTCAAGGGAAACCACTGTATTTGATGGAATCTTCTTCTGGCCTTCCGGAAGTTGAGTCTTTCAACTTTGCAGTCAAGGATAATAATCTTACTATTACAACTGTGCAAAATATTAGATGTCTTTTCTTAGATCACTGTTGTAGTATTGCAAACTGTTGGGTTATCTCACCAAATAACCTGGACTTTCAGCTGGGGTACCAAAGTCAAAATCTTCCATACGGCCATATGTCTGATGTATGACCTAAGGTCGCAGATGTAAGAGTACATAAGCAGACATATGAGCATGAAAACCACAGACTATCTTGCTGCTAGTCCAGACACAGGTCTTGCACCATTTGGTCTGTTCTATGATCAGTTGTTGGTATCTTATGTTTTCACTAGTTCAGATAAGTGCCCTGTTGAAGAACCTTCCTTGTTTTTTCTTGCATCTATTGTGGTTAAATACTGTAAGATGTCAGCTAGAAGGGCAAAGAATGATTGTGGAAGGCAGATTTCTTATAAGGATCTGCATTCCCAGTGTCCCTTTTGCATGACTATAAAATCTGCAATATCTGTCAGTCATTTGTACCAAAAATCCTACGTATACATGGGATCATAGGATCACAGAAGGTTACTAGGTTAACAGCCCCAGGCCCCTTACAAGCCTAGCCAAGTTCAACCCATGTTTTCAGGGGTGTCTGGTTCAAGCAGACACTAAAATCAGCACCTAACTGCCCCTGTCCAAGAGGGACACAAGTGGAACCCCCAGAGTGAATTTCTGCTTATATATCCAGTCGTCCAAATTGTGCTTAAATACTGCCAATGAGGGGTTTTGTTTAACATGAATAGGAAGCTTGTTCCAAAGGTGGGGCAATCTCTGTGACAAAACTGTCTCTCCATCAAGTTCTGTTGATATCACATACCAGGTTAAGGTCCTATGAGTGACTGACCCGTGTGCCATTTGCCTTGCGAATATGCAGCATTTCCATTAAATCTGGGTCAGAGATTGCTCTATATGCAATGCACAGTTCGCCACTAAGCAGTCTGTACAACACAAAGTAAAGTGACAATGATTTCAGTCTGTCCGCGTAAGACACATCTTGAAGACCCTGAATTTATTTTTTTTTTTTGTAAGGAACCTTTGTGGCCTCTCCAGTTGCTGCAGGTGTTTGGAAAGGATCTTCCCTCACTTAATGTTTATCTAGAGATCCAGAGCCTTAGGTGTCTCTCCCAATCTAAAATGGCAGATCCTTCCACATTCTAACATCCCACTCAATCTAAAAAAGAAATTCAAAAGGCTTAGGCCAGATCGCCTGCCAAACCAGACTCAGACATACATGTTGAGGTTTCAGAAACCACAATATGTTCAACTGCTTCACAGGCTCCCACTAGTACAAGCCCACTGAAAGCCAGAATGGCATCTGATTTTATCACATCCAATATGCCTAACCTTACTAATGTGGTACAGAAGGGGCAGCCTTGTCTTATCATTTCAGAAGGACATTACAGTATTCCCCAAATATTAATTTGGGAAGAGGTACCAAGGTCTTTAATTGAGCTATGCAAGGAGTTGCATCTGCATGAAAAGAAGTAAAGAAGAAAATGAAAAAATGAGAGATGTTTCCTGTCCTCAGATGTCCCAGGAAAAGGAATGGATGGATTTCCCCAAGGCCTATTTAAGGCCATTTTGGCTGTCAAGTCACCATGTTTTCTTTCTTCTGCTTCTTTTCCTTCTGCCACTAAAAAGAGACAACTTGAGTCACCCTCTTGAGGAAGATGACAGAGAGTCAGATTTGTATGTACATGCCCTGACCTACTCATCCCAGATTCATTTTCCAGGCAAAGCTACTACTGTTGATACTTTATCCCCTGATTTTCCTTCCTGTAGAGGAAATATCCTTTGGGAAACCATAACTCAGATGATGGTGCATTCTGAGTGGGAATTCAGTCAAATATCTGATTTGCAAAAATAAAATACAATTTGCTAGAAGTATGAACTCCTATGGCTGTACCTATCTCTCCTGTATTGAAAGCTTTTCTGGATTACTTTGTATCCACTTCTAATGCACCTGATTCTCAACTTCCAGCACCTCAGGATATATTCTATAAAGTGCCTGAAATCATATGTTCCTGTATAAAAATCCTTTGGCATATCCCTTTTTCTTTTATATGACAAAACAACAAAACAAAAACATTCCAAAAAAAACAAAAAAATAAAATAAAGATAACCATAAAGCGGAACGTGGAGGGAGGCTTGAAAAAAAGGCATACTTTGAAGCCACCCATTTTTTTTAAATTAGTTTTATGATTTAATGATTAATTGTTTTTAATGTTTTAGGAAGGTATTTATTAAAGGGAATCACAATGCTACATGCTGAAGAAGAAGAAGAAAGCGTGTTTGGTGAAAGCGCTACTGCATTTTTATAATTTGAATAAAGAACGCCCTTCTTTTTTTGTGTGGATATGTGTGTTTGGTTTGTTTTTTTTTTTTTGGACTGGAAGACTGAAGACTAGGCTAGGCTGCAGGTGTTTTGGTGCTTCAAAGTGTATGCCTTTTTGTTCAAGCCTCCACGTTCCATTTTATGGGACTTACTTTTTCTTTTATATTTTAACTGATAACTCATGTAAACCTTAACGTGCTGCTAATACCATTCACTCAGACAAAGGTAGAGTGAAGCTCACTCTGCCACCTTTTGATCCAGTGGCTTCCAGTTCTCTAAAATTCTGTACAAGGAAAACCATACATGTAGTAGCATGTACTTTGACAAGAAGAGTTTCTGAGATCCAAACCCTAATTACATCCCCTCCCTTCCTTATCTCTCATAAGGGCAGGGTTCCTCTGAGGCCCAATCCTTGTTCTATGCTGAAGGTGGCCAATAAGTTGTCCTTCATTCAGGCCATCCATCTACCTATCTTTTCCTAATCCTCAGAACAATGGGGATCAGATCCTCCCTTCTCTGGATGTACATGGGCAGCTAAGAATTTACATGGTTAAGTCCAAGACTGTTTGCAAGACTACTCAATTGTTTGTTTCCTTCCAGGAAACTAAGTTGGGAAACTCAGTCTCTAAACAAGCCATTGAAAACAGGATTTCTAAATCTATTTCATTTTTCTACACCAACCATGGAAAATCCTTACCTGCCTTAGTTAAAGCCACTTTCAATAGAGCTGTTGTCTCTTCTGCAACCTTTTACAATGGAATTGATTCCACAGCCATCCTAGAAGCAGCATCTTGGTCTTCTGTATGCACCTTTAGGTTCATAGGTTCATACTAGGCTATCTGCCCTAGGGCATTTATAAGCCTAGCCAGAGTGTGTTGGGCTTACGCCACCCATTTTAAATTAATTTTGCTATGCCTTTTTTGAGGTTAGTATACTGTGCCTCTGTCTAACAGTGACACAGAAGTGATAGCCGGGGTAAACCTATGATCTCCCATCCACTCATCAAGATTCCTCTTGAAGAGAGTCAATGTGGGACTCTGCCTGACCTGGACTGGGATTTTATTCAAGAGTGAAGGGAGCCTCTGGGTTATGAATCTGTCCCTCCAGCATGTCCTATTTATTTCAGTGCTGAGGTTCAAGTCTCTCGAGCGCGTAGCTCGATGGGATTTGGATTTTCTGAGCTGCAGCATGTCCATTAATTCCGGGTTGGACATGGCTTTATATGTCAGGCACAGATCGCCTCTGAGCAGGCGGTATGCCACTGAGTAGTGCTGGAGTTTCTTTAACCGGGCAGCATATGGCATCTGTTTGAGCCCTTTGATCCTCTTGGTGAGGTACTTTTGGGGTCTTTCCAGTTGCTGCAGGTGTCTGGTAAGGTACATCCCAAAAGGGCATTGTACTCAATTATGGGCCTGATGAGGGATGAGTAAAGAGGCACGATGACCTCCCCTGATCTAGATGTGAATCCCTTCATGATTAGGTGGGCTATATAAAATGTTTTTCTAACCACTTTGGCCACGTGGTTGTCAAATGAGAGATTGCTATCAACTTGGGTCCCCAGGTCCCTAATGACTTCTTCTGTACTTAATGGATTACCACCTATGTGGTAATTTGTGGGCACTTTGTTTTTGCCAAAGGGGATGACTATACACTTTTTGGCATTTAGCTTGAGGCCATGGCTCTGGCACCAGTTGTCTGTTTCTATGAGGCCCTTCTGGAGGATGCTTGTGTCAGCTGGAGAGTTGATTATGGCGCCCAGTTTGCAGTCATCTGCGAACTTGGTCAGCCACAGTCCTTCCGTGTTGGCCTGTACCGCCGAGAAATATATACCGAACAAGAGAGGTCCCAGGACTGAGCCTTGTGGGACACCACTTGTAACTGGTTTGGAGTCTGACATGGCTCCAGCAATTCTAACCATGTGGGTTCTGTCCTTGAGCCAGTTTGCAACCCATCTAGTGACATAGGGGTTTATATTTAAGCTGGTGAGCTTATCTATAATGCCAGAGTGGGGTATTGTATCAAAGGCTTTTGAGGTCCAGGTAGGCTGTGTGGACCACCTTCCCTCGTCAATGGCCTTGGTGACTGTTTCAAAGAAATCGACCAGGTTTAAGAGGCAGGATCTGCCCTTAACAAAGCCAAACTGGGTAGGATCCAGTGTCTGTAGGTCCCCAATATCTTTATTTATGAGGTCCATGATGATCCTTTCCATAGCTTTGCAGACCAAGCTAGTCAGGCTTATGGGGCGATAGTTTCCAGGATCCGTTGAGGCACCACCTTTGTGGAGAGGGACCACTGTTGCTGTACGCCACTCTTTGGGTACATATCCTGTAGTAAGGCTAAGATTGAACAGTAGTTTTATGTTTGGGTTTAGCTCTTCTTGGAGTTCATGTAGGATGCAGCCCGGGACACCATCTGGTCCCATTGATGCTGTGTTTTTTGCTTTGGAGAGGGCGGCTCTTACCTGAGCATCTGAGATGTCAGGGGGGCAGCACTCTGTTGGGATAGATATTTGCCCTTTTGGTGGGGAGAGGGGGGAGAAGTTTGCACTGAACCTGTCAGCTAGGATGTTGGCAATGTCTGTGGGTTCGGTGTATTTTTTGTCATTTTGGACTAATTCTGAGCGTATCTGGGATTTCCCACCCAGGTTCCTAACATAACTAAAGAAAGCCTTGTGATTATCCTTAGTGTCCTGTGCAATTTTTCTCTCGAAGCTGGCCTTAGACGAATTTATGAGTGCCCGTAGTTTTTTGCTAATACTGATCAAAGATGCCTTCCCTTTTTGGGATTTTGCTCTATCATGAGTAGCTTCCTCCTTCTATTGTATAGTTTGTTTATGGCTGGGGTCCACCAGACAGGATGTCTGCCTTTGGAGGATTGGGTCTTGGTTTTATTTGGGATTGCATGATCCATGCATTCCTGAAGGTGTTCATAGAATGCATTTATAAAGGATTCTGCAGTCTGGGCCGTATTTTCCACAGGCCCGGGGGCTTTGAAGGATTTCTTCTCGGTTTTGAGGCGTGTGAAATTTGCTTTAGAGAAGTTTTTCACTGTGGTTTTCTGGGCAGGGGGTGGGGTCGGGATGTGAATATCCAGTGAGATTAGTTTATGGTCTGATCTTACCAGTGAGGGATACACTTCTGGTCTGGAGCATAGTGTCCCCATGTTGGTGATGATCAGGTCCAGTATGTTTTCCCCTCTTGTGGGAGTGGTAACAAGTTGTTCCATAGCATTTGAGTTTATAAATTCTAGGAACCTTTGGGCTAGGGTGTTGGAGCTAGAGCAATGCTCCCAGTCTATGTTTGGGTAGTTGAAGTCGCCCAATATAATGGTGTTTGGAGAGACCTTCATATTTTCCAGTATTCTCAGGAAGGCCAAGTGGGGTTCCTGTGTTTGGGAGGGTGGTCTGTAGCAGGCTATAAACTGGAAGGCAGTTTTACCCACAGTTAGTTGCACATGGATAGTCTCTGATGCTTCGTGCTGTGCCACCAACCTGGAGGTGTGGGTATCTTTGACGAATATTGATACTCCCCCTCCTTTTGTGGTTCGGTCCAAGTTTTGGGGCCGAAAAGCATGGTATGAGGTATAACCTGGTAGTGCTGGGGTGCTCTTGAGAGCCTTGAACCAGGTTTCTGTTACTGCACAGATATCGATGTTCTCCATGCTAAGGAGGTAGATGCCTTCTCTAGATCCAGAGCCTCCATTGCCAGGGTTGCTCCCAATGTACTAATCGGCAGCTCCCCTTTGTCTGAGCCATTAACCCTTGATACTCAATAAGCTTTGAGAATCACACAGCAGGTTGGGATACTGCAATGGTGATCCATGGAAGGAAATTACTTTGTTTTATAGAATGTGTTTACCTTTTCTGGAGTTTGAATCTACACTGTCTGTTCACTCATCACTGGAATCTAAATTATCAAACTACATCAAACCTATGTTAATTAACCATATGTGCTCACCATTAACTGAACGACTTTAAGATAGGGCCAGGGTAAAAAAAAAAAAAAAAAAAGAGAGAGAGAGAGAGAGTAACAAGCAGAATTGAAGGAATCGGTCCCAAGTAGTTTCCGTCTTTCATTTTTTAATAATATGATGCTTGAAGGACCAGGATATAATAAATGGAAAACATCACATGTTAGTTGCACAAAAATGTATACCAAACTGAAAGCCTTCATCTTTTTGTTGACACTTTTCTATGTTTTGTCAAAATGACAAAATTAATGAGGAAGTTTTGGATTCCAGATAAAATGTTATTCTTCCAAAATAGTAGACTTTATGCTGATAATGAATATAGTTTCTGAAATAGGAAGAAAATGTGTGACTTTATTCCACTATTTAATACAGTTGGCTGAAAATTTTAAAATGTAAATTGTCCTATGCAATGGCTTTTAAGGTTATTTTTACCTTAGACATGTGCACATTTGACAATGCCTTGGAATCATGGCAGCATATGGAATATTGGAGGGCTCAATAAAGTTAAACACAATTTGTGAAACAATTTAGCAAAATAAACAAAAATATTTTGTCCACAACTTCGTTACCACAGAATCGTGTCCTGCAGTATAGACTTTAAATCACAGCATTTTTATTCCATATTTAAAAATTGTTTACAGAATTAATTCCATATGTTTCTCCATCACAAAAAAATGCTGCCTAATTTTAGAAGTACAGTGTGCGTAGGACTTACATTGGGTATGGTATCAGGCTCATATGCAACTTAAAAGTCATAGTTCATTTTATTTAAAGTTCCTTTAAAGCAGGAAGTTATTCTTTAACAAATTAATATAATATAATTAGACACTGATTAAAATGGAGAAAGATTTCAAATTAGAGTATGGAATGATCTCAGTTTAAACCAGTGAGTTAATTAACGTATTTTCAGACTTGCGTATACTATAGCAATAACCCACGCCTGGGTGTGGGTAATGCTGGATTTACCCACAGTTGGTGTGGTTTGGTCATGAGGGCGAAGCTTGAGTGGCCAAACAAAGCCAACCATGGGTAAATCCAGCATTACCCACACCCAGGTGTGGGTTATCGCTATTAAACAATGACATTATTTAAGAAAAAAACAATTAGTTTTCTTAAATAATGGCATTGCATAATGCCTCCTTGCTGCCCTTCCGCAGCTGTCTGGGTATTCTGTGGCAGTTCTGATGTACTGTGCATGCGTATATTTATGCAGTTAACATAACGAGACAGCTTTTAAAAAAAACAACTGAGAATCTCCGTTGCTTTTTTTTAAAGCTGTCTTGCTAGGTTAAACCCATTTAACACAGCGAGACAGTTTTGAAAAAAGCAACGGAGAAAGCAAGATCTCCGTTGCTTTTTAAAGTGTCTCGCTATGTTAAACTCATTTAACATGGCGAGACAGGTTGTAACAAGCAACGAAGATCTTGCATTCTCCGTTGCTGTACAAAAAAAAAAAAAAAAAGGAGTTATACTAATGGAAAAAGTCCGGGCGGCCGGACCTTTTTCCATTACTATAACTCTGATTTACAACGTGCACGCTGACCAATCAGCGTGCACGTTTTGGAATATTAATGGGGGGGGGTCATTGTATAATAGCTATTTTTCATCTAATATTTTTGCTCTCCAGTTTAAAAATGAATAAGCTTGACAACACTGTTAATGGTATTCTCAGATTTACTGTGTAGTCATTTTACAATGGCATTAACCAATAAAGTATCTGTATGAATAAGTTATGCAATCATTTATCATTCACCTCACTGCAGCTGCTTCAATGATATGTTTGTTATGTTATGCTTGTGACATTGTTGGGAATTCCATAAAAATCAAAGTTAACTATTAGTATATTATCCTTTTTTTAATGTTATAACTGTAGTTAGCTAGGAAATATGGCTCTAAGTGATTCTGTCATGTTGACTGTCGCCAAAAAATGGGCATGGGTAGTTACTGGTGATAAGTGGGTTGAGGACCCAGCCTACTCTCTGACCCATGCCAGGGACCCATGCTAATGGTGGGAGGGGTATATGTGCCCCTATTGGCCAGTGTGTGCCCACCATAAAAGCCCAGCAGCCCTGGGTTAATAGGCTACTGGCTGGCCGCTGTCTAGTTGCCCAGCCTGGGTTACCTGGGATAGCTCTGTTGAGTGAAAGCTGGACATAAAACCAACCAACCTGCCAAACATGAACTGAGAATTGCTACGCTTAATGTAGGTTCACTGACAGGATGCAGCTTAGAAGTGGATGACATGATGATACGGAGGAGGCTAGACATCCTATGTATCCAAGAGATGAGATGGAAGGGCAGTCCAACAAAGCCACTTGGCTTGGGATCCAGACTCTACTACTCAGGTGGTGGACAGGCTAGAAATGGTGTAGGAATTGTGGTGAGACAGAGGCTTCAGAAGTCAGTGAGGGATATCATCAGAATTAATGACAGATTCATGGCAATCAGACTCCAGTGCAATGATAGGACAGTATTCATAATCTCAGCCTATGCCCCACAGCAGGGTTGTGATAGTGAGGAAAAGAGTGCATTAAGACAGCAGTTGCAGGACCTACCAGATAAAGCAGGACAACATGAATTGGTGTTGATAATGGGTGACTTAAATGCACATATCGGGACAGACAGAACAGGATATGAGGACTGCCTGGGTTCACATGGGTGGAGCAATAGGAATAAAGAAGGAGAAGCCATTCTAGACTTCTGTCTGGCAAATGGCTTGATAGTAGCCAACACATGGTTCAGAAAGAGAGACAGTCACAAGATTATATAGAAGAGTAGCCAACATGCAACTCAGGTAGACTTCCTCCTAGTAAGGAAAAGGCACTGGGGTAGAATCCATGATTGCAAAGTCATCCCCAGTGAAACAGTCGGTTCACAGCATAAACCAGTAGTTGCCACAATCAGCTGCAAGCAGTGGTCAGAGAAGGCTCTAAGGTCAACAGAGACCAGGCTGAAGACCTGGAAGTTGACTGGAGAGAAAGTACAGCAGTTCAAGGAATTACTCAGGGCTCTAGCACCCCAAGAAGAGGAGGAAATAGGTGGAGTTGAAGAAGAGTGGCAGCACCTAAAAACAGCATGTGTTAGGACTAGAGAAAACATATGTGGCCGAGCCAGGTATGGAAATAAGATACATAAGGAAAGCTGGTGGTGGAATGCAGAAGTGCAGGAAGTAATCAAAAGAAAGAAGGAGTGCAGGAAGAAGTGGGAGATTGAAAAGACTGACCAAGCTAGGAAGGACTACTGGTTGGCTAACAAAGAAACTAAGAAAGAAGTTACAATAGCAAAGAATAGGGCATCAGAGGCACTCTGTCATCTTCTGGAAAGTGACTCAGTAAGGGGCACAAAGAAACTATACCAGGTTGCAAGGCAAAGACAGAAAGATAAAGAAGATAGTCAGACACCCTTCATAAGGGATTCTAGCAACAACCTGCTTACCAGCCCACAGGACATCAAAGGCAGATGGAAGGAGTATTTCCAGCAGCTTCTGAATGAAGAAAACCCCACAGAAGCAGTACTGCCCTAGAAACAGCCTACAATGAAAGTAGAAGAGGAGCCCAGCTTCGAAGAAGTAAGAGCAGCACTAAGGAAAATGAAGTAAGGGAAAGCAGCAGGCTCAGATGAGGTCACAGATATGATAAAGATGCTGGGTGAGCTAGGGGAGAAATGGCTCCTGAGGGTACTAATTGCAGTGTGGAGAGAAAGGCGTATTGCAGATGGCTGGAGAATAAGCATACTTGTGCCAGTGTACAAGAACAAAGGGGACATCCACAACTGTGGACAGTACAGAGGCATCAAACTCCTACCACATTGAATGAAAGTTCTGGAGAGGGTGACTGATAAACGGATATGCAGAATAGTAGAATGTAAGATGGGAGATGAACAGTTCAGATTCAGATCAGGATGCAGCACAATTGACCCGATGTTTGCATTGAGACAGATACTCGAGAAGAAACTAGAGAAGAGGAGAGAGTCAAACTGGGCTTTCCTAGACTTGGAGAAAGCATATGACAAGGTCCCAAGAAAGCTGATCTGGGCAGTACTGCGGTGGTTTGAAGTCCCAGAAACATTGGCAGAATTAGTACAGGCTATGTACAAGGACCCAGTGACTCAAGTACGAATAGTGTTTGGCCTCACTGAGGGATTCCCAGTGGGAGTGGGTGTACACCAGGGTTCAGCTCTGAGCCCACTGCTGTTCATACTGGTAATGGACTACATCAGAAAACAGGTTGGAGGGGTCAGAGCAACAAAGCTGCTGTATGCAGATGATGTGGCAGTACAGGCAGACTCTGATCTAGAACTTCAGCAAAGGATAGGAGAATGGAATGCAAATCTGAAAGCACATGGGATGAAACTAAGCACAGATATGACAGTGGTAATGGCAGCAGATTGGGGAAATCAGAAGAAGCTGAGAATAGAGATAGATGGGAAGATAGTGGAACAGGTAAACAGCTTCAAGTATCTGGGAGGTGTGGTTGAGGAGAAGGGTAGTCTGAATGAAGAGGTCAAAGCTAGAATCAGAGGGGCTGCAGCCAACTGGCATAGAGTATCAGATGTAGTATATGACTGAAGAATGCCAAAGAAGCTGAAAAGTAAGGTGTACAAGACAGTGGTGCGACCAGTACTACTGTATGGTACAGAAACCTGGGCAGTAAAGGCAGAACAGTTGAAGAAGCTAGAGGTGATGGAAATGAAGAGCCTGAGAAAGGTGGTAGGATGCACACTGCAGGACAGGCGAAGAAATGAGGACATAAGAGCAGAAGCCAAAGTAGCTCCAATTGCAGAAAAGATCAAAGAAAACAGATTACGATGGTATGGGCACATGTGTAGAAAAGCAGAAGACAATCTGGTGAGGGAGATTTGGGACAGACAGGAAGAAGGTAAGAGGAAGTGAGTGCATCCAGCAAAGAGGTGGATGGATTGTGTGAAAGAAGATCTGTGACAGTCAGGCATGAGTGTTGAAGAAGGCAGGAGAGTGGCACTGAACCGAGAGAGTTGGCGACAGTTAATACGATACCCCAACCCCATGTAAATGGGAAAAAGGGGATGATGATGATGTAGTTAGCTAGGGTTAGCTAGTTAAATATGCATTACTACTTCAATTTAAGTTTGCTGAAACTTTGTATTTCAGCTTTTAATGAAGACTATATAGCATTTATCACATTCAATATTCAGAATCCATGAATGATTGATCACTGTAAGCTGCTTCATTTATTTGTTTGCTATTTATTTTACTATATTGAAATATGGAAGTCATTTGTACCCTTGAAGGAGTATTACTATTATTAGCAGTATTAGTAGCAGTAGTAATATGTTGAACTGTCAGATGCTACTGCATGTTTAAGCTTGGACTTCTACTTGAGTTGAGAGAAAAGTCAATTTGCCAGACAATAAATGAATACTTCATGCTGTAAGTTTCATCTCCTTAGAGTGGAGACTGGTGAAAACTGATGTTTTCAACAGTAACAGTCACCATTCTATGCTTCACCCCCATTAATGTTTACCCCTTTGTTAATGATCAGCTTATTCAATTTCATCATTCCAGCTACTCACTGAAACTTTCAAATAAGTAAATTACTGAGCTGTCTACTAATTGTAAATAGTTGTGGTAACTCTCAAGGCTTCAGTTTTTGTTTGTAAATCAAACTTGCTCTTCTGCTATATCACAATGCAAATAGTAACTCTTGCAAATTCACACTTATGAACCACCTTGGTATAGAGCTGGATATGCAGTTAAAGTATCCAAATGTCTCCACTAACCCACCTAAAGTAATCTACTCCTTATTGAAGGTGTTGCATATTCCTCTGTGTAAATAACTTTACATCTTTAACTAGCTCTGCAAACTCCTGTTCTTAATTTTTTATTTATAATTTAATTACATTATCTAGGTTATCATTAAACAAATTGTATTAACCCATACTATCTGTCATTCTTCTACTAATCCTTTAGGCTTACATTTATTATCAACCTATTCATGAGTTCTTGAGCAGTTTTATTAGTTTTGGTTTATTTGTTGTGGGAATTTTCTCACTAGGCTTCTGATGAAAAGTGGATCTGCCTATTCAGGCATCCCTAGTCAACAGATTGAATAAATAAAATAAAAAATTCATGTAAATAATAAATGAATGTTTGTGGTACTGAGTGATCTTTCTCTGATGTTAGGAAACAAATGGTGCATTACACACTTGCAACATAGTACTTACCAACTAGTGTAGTTGCTTTTACAGCATTTAATATTTTCAAAACTGTGAAAGCAGCTAAGGCACTTATGTTTAGAAATAACTCTTCTATTCTAGCATGTGTATCTGAGGTTTTTTATTTATTTATTTTTTACACATGTGATCTGGTTGAAATCGTCTTACAAGAGCAGCTCATTGGCATATTTGGAGTCAGCAAAAGAAGCAGAAAGAAGGGTGTTTGGGGCAGAATATCTTGAAACTATTTCAGGTGGAAAAGAAACAATTTAAATATAGTTTAATTTCAAGGAAATACAATAGCTGATTGTATAAAGTGTAAAGGGAAAGAATTGTGTTGCAGTGCATATGCACAAACAGAATAGTAACAAATTCTACAAATACTCAAACTGAAATTCTCTCCAGTGAAGCTACTATTGTCGCAACTAATTGTCATGATCACCTCACTGTTACTTATAAGGAAAGGGGTAGCCATGAGGCCAACAATTTAAGAGATACCCAGGCTCCGTGCCATAGGGGAAATGTGCCCCATTCAGGGAAAATGGCAGTGAAAATAGTGATGGTGAAATTACCAGGTCAAACTGAACTAAAAAGCTGAAAAGGTGAGATGTGGGAGGCAATTTTCAAATTATTATTTTTTTCATTCAGGAAATGTGGAGGATATTCCAAAGCCCGCACTCACCCTCCACAACATGATATATTAATAATGGTAAAGATTAAAAAATCTATCAGATCTGTTTCAAGTATTGACAGAGAGACTATAATAATTTCTAGACTCAGTGGATATAAGTTATAACTAACTAAATAAAAATATAACTTAGTATAGATGAAATGCTACTAGCTGGTAAAAATTCCTGTGACTGTTTAAACTCATGCCAGTGTGAATGATTTATTATACATTCCTTTGTACACTGAACTTATGGACATTCACAAGTTATGCTTTAAACATAAGGTAATGCTATCTTTTTCACCATTTATTCACTGTCTATCAATTTCCAATGTATTATTATTATTCCATAAATGGGTGTCTAATTTCTGTAATGCAAAGGATCTGAATGCTTTTTACATGTGGGATGACTTTCATGGTAATGAGGATCTCTTTGGTAATGACAGATTTCCAGTTGAATTCCCAGAGAGATTAGGTTTTGAACAAGAAGCATCTGGGTATAATTCCCCTTTTTTTATATTTCAGCCATCTACTAATGGATAGAAAAGGGAAACAAAAGTAGCCAAATAAATACAAATGTATTATACAAATGCTAATAGTCTTACCAACACAATTTAGGAACTCCAAGCACTATGTTTTATGAAAAAAATATTCTGTCATTGGTCTCACTGAATCCTAACAGTGTATGGGGGGGTGAATATTCCTTGTTATGAGATATATGAGTGGCTCAGAGCAAATCAAAATGGTGAAGGGGTTGGTGTTGTTTCTTTTTTTTCAGAAAATGTTTATTAATTTAATATATTTACAGTATATATATAGAAAGGAAGAAGCTGAACTTCACATATAGTTATACAATGATAGGAATACATTGAATCATCAAGGTAATCTTATACAGTTAACACATTAAGAATCTTGGTATTTCAGTAGCAACATTTCAAGGTTATCCAAACAACTAAAGGTCTTACTATGATTTATAGATCTTATTCTGATCACTTCTTTTTCAGTTGTATGTAATATTTTTGTTAAATTTAAAAATTCTTTGAATGTAGGAACTAAGTTTGAGTTCCATTTTTTTAATAACTTTTCTGACAACTGCCAAGAAAGCCCAAAAGAGTCTTTGGTCTTTGACTTTTACAGGTACAGGAAGCAGAACATTTGTTAGTACGAATGATCTAGTTAAGGAACAATTATCAGACCATAACTCCTTAAAAACATATGTATTTCTTCCCAATATGCATTTAATTTTTCACAATCCATAAACATGTGTGTCCAATCAGCTTTTGCTTCTTTACTACATCTCCAACAAATTGAAGAAGCCATTTTACTAAACTTAGTGATTTTATATGGAGTAACAAACATTTTATGTATGTATTACCACATAAAAACTTCCCTGTATAAACTTCAAAAAGTTTGATTAACTAATTCAAGTATCAAAGCTTTATTCTTATCATCAATTGCATCACTCAATCCATGAGTATCTAAACAGTTCCAGAATTTTACATCTAAATTAATGTTATAATTATTTGTAATTAACTTATATAGCTTAGACAAGCTTCCTTTCTAGAGTATGTCAATTGGCCTTTGATAACAGCATGCATGTATTCATATAGTGGGGGAATACTGTTCTGTTCCACTTCACTCATAGCCACAATTTCATTTAATTTCTTACTGATGGATAATATTAACTGGTTAGCAGATTCATCCAACTTAAATTCTTTCATTAAATATTATGGAGACTTTGCTTTTCCTTTTTCAAAGTAATCAGACCATAATACAAATCCATTCTTTTATAGCAAATTCATTTTAACATTACTCTGAGTTTTCTTCAATCTAGAGGTATGCGCAACAGAAAAACACAAACATTTCCATTTTGATATTAATGGAGTTTTAAAAACATATTTCTTAACTGTATTAAGAATTGATTTCATATATTCAGAGTCTAAATATTGAAATGGGTTTCCTTCTAAGGTAAATTTTGTTAACCAGAAGAAAGGATTATTACATATTTCTAATTTATCATCTTTAAAAAATTTACAAGAACTTACTATAATCTGCTTCTGGATGGTTTTCCATTGACTAGTGTAGGTTGAGTCTATCCAGAGTATGATAGAGCTAACACTTGCAGCAATAGAATAATATTCTACATCTATGAAGGTGATGCCAGCATGCTTCTATAATCTTATATGATTTCTATAAGCAATCCTCAGCTTTTTAGTATACCATAAGAATAAAGTTAACATTTTTTCCATTTGCTTCAAAAGTGTTTTGTCAGTTATTAAAGCCATTGAATACTATATATATATATATATATATATATATATATATATATATATATATATATATGTGTGTGTGTGTGTGTGTGTGTGTGTATATATATATATATATAGAGAGAGAGAGAGAGTAAGTATTGTGTAATATAATAATTTTAGAATGCATTAAATTATTCTCAAAAGTAAAAAAAAAACATTCATTCCATTTTTTAATAAGAAGTAACACTTCTTCAATTACTTTTTAAAAAATATTATTAATAAACTTACTCACATCTGGAGAGATTTTTATTCCTAAATATTTTAATTATTTTCCTTCCCAATTATATTTATATTTATCCTTAAACTTACTATTTAATAACTGATTTAATATTAAATCAGCAGCAATACTTCTTGAAATTTTCAATTTCATCTTCTATTTCTTTGATTGAACAATTTAAATCTCCTACAGTTATTAAAATATCATATGCAAAATACTGTAGTTTAGATTGAAATTCTCTATTAACTTAGAAACCATCATTTTTTCCATCACTTGTTATTCTATTAGTTAAGGGTTCAATAATGAATGCAAATAATAAAAGGGACAAGGGACACCCTTGTTTTGTGCCTTTGTTTAAAGAGAATCATTGAGAAATGTAAGATACAATTTTAACATATGCTTTAGAGTCTCTATATAAGTTTTTTGATATTCCAATAAACTTTTCTGGAAATGCAAATGGTTCTAAACTTTATACAAGTAGTTCCAATCTACAGAATCAAAAGTTCTGTTGATATCTAAGCTAATTAGGGTCAAGTTCTTATTTGTTCCATTTGCTAAATCTAAGATAGTTACTACTCTTTTTATGTTAATGCATGTTAATCTAGTGACTATAAATCGTGTTTGATCTTTATTAATTAATCTACTATATCTCTTTATCTTGGGTCAAAAATGGAAGTAAATATTTTACAGTCTCCATTTAACAATGAAATAGGTCTGTGTGGGGAGACTAACTTATTATCCTTTCTGTGTTTAAATATACGTAAGATTACAGAAAATTTCCATGAAGGAGGAATTATTTTGTCACCCTGAATTATCCTCAGTAATTCTAAAATATTTAATGGAAACAGACTGTATAATTCCATACTTAAACCATCTAACCTTGGAGCTTTACCATTTTTACCTTTTTAAAGTTTCTTTAACTTCTCTAAGGGTAATAGGCTTATTCAACTGAGATATTTGTTGGTCATTTTGTTTACAAGTAACATGTTTCTTTAAATAATTGTTAATTTTGTAATCATCAGGATTATTATTTTTATGTTTATTAACATCCTCATGGATTTTGTTTTAAATATTATGCATTTCCTCTATATCTGAAGTAAGCTTATTAGTGTGAGGATTTTGAATATTATCGATTTGTGACTTTTTGCTTAACATCTTACTGCTATTGGCTAATCTGTAGATTTTATGAAATCATCATGCAACTAGGCAATTTTATTTTTTCTAAAGCTATCTCCACTTTATGTGTTAAAACTGTTTGATATTTTGTCATTAAATGTTAATGATTTCAGTACTAATTTCATTGTTGTTCAAACATCACTTCTTCTTGCATTTCTAACAACTCTTTATCCCATTCTTTCATTTTATTACTAGCCCATCATCCCAGCCTATCCTTAATATGCATTTTTAAGGAATCCCATGGTATGACTTTACTAACCTGACCATTATCATTCAAATATAAAAAATATTTGATTGTTCTTTAAGGTAACTCTTAAACTCTTTTAATTTTATCATATACATATACATATATATATATATATATATATATATATATATATATATATATATATATATTGGGATTCTATAAATAATCTGAAATTTCTTTAAATCCATTACTATATTAATTCTTCATGCATTATGATCAGATAGAGAACAAGGAATAGTTTTAAAATAATTCACTTTATTAAGTAAATCTATAAGGGTATAAATCCTATCAATTGTAGTTTGCATCCCATGCATATAAGAATGAATGAAGAACAATGATGTATCTTCTCCTTTTATTTGTAAATCAACTAAATTATTATTATTAATCCATCTATTTAGTGCGTAAATGTCTCCTAGACGGACAGGGCTTGGATATGCAAATTACCTCACTTGCAGCCAAAAGGCATGCAAATGAGGTAAATTTGCGATCCAGGAAGCACTAACCTGTCCGAGTAGGAGCCATGTTAGCTGCAGAAATGTACTCAGTTGACAACTGAGTACCATTCTGCAAATAGCACAATGGAGCCTTGTCAGCTCCAAATAAAGGTTGCATATGGTTGAGGAAGCATGCCAATGGCCAAATATACAGCCATTGGAAATGTTCCCAGATGCAAAATTAAAATAAAAATACTTTTTTTTCTCAGCAATTTCCAATGTTTAAGGGTAGCGCAGCACCGCGCAAATGGAGTGCGCTAAAAAAAATCATAAAAATAAGAAAATAAAAGCCACAAACATGGAATCTATGAAGACTGTTAAATTACAATGTAAGGGAATAGCAGGCTGAAGACAAACATGGCCACCGAGTAGGGGTTGCTAAGGGGAGAAGCCCAGTCTAAGACATGTAACCAAGCATTAGTAGGCAATCCTATGTAAATGAGTGTTAGGATAGTGAATCACACTTTTACATAGCAAATGAGCACAGTCAGTGGAGTGTAGGAGTAGGATATGGGGAGTAACAGAGTAGGAGATAGGTGACATCAGAAGGGGGGTATGTATGAAAGTAGTGAAGCTCATAGGAGCAGAGTGGCATGTGTCAGCTGTCAGTTAAACATCATGGAAAGAGGTGTGTCAACAGGTAGGCCAGGGAAAGCCAAGAAATGGAAGGTGTATACTGTGGATAACACCAAAGCTTCTTGCTGAGCGGGTATGCGCACGTGTACGCACCTGTAAACCCGAGTAAGACGCAGTGCGTGGAAGCGTGAGTGCGCGAGTGGTAGCCGGATTAAGCATGTATAAGGCTTTTTAAAGACCTGTAAGCACATTTGCGCTGGTGTGCATGCGTTTTAACCCAAATAAGCACGTTTTAGTCCATCTATGCATGTGTGCGTGTGAGCTGCTGTTAGCATGTTTGCGCTTGTATGCACGTCTCTCCCTCCTGAGGAAACAGAAAAGAAAAAGGAAGCACAACAAATAGTAGGAAGCTACCAGGGAATACTAGTAGAGCTAGCAGGTGAAAACAATCAGAATCAGGCAAATACACAGACAGAACACTAGCCCAGCCCAGCACTTAAAACCCTGCAAACAACCGTGCAGTTTGTTTCTCTCAAGAGACACTGCAACACTGGAGTAAGCTACTAGAAGTGAAAACTGAAAAAGCTTCACTCAGACAAAAAATGCTAGGGGCTGCCATTGCTGTTATAAGGCGACATATGCAACATGCTGAGGGTGGTGACAATGCAAATGCTGCCGGACAAACCACAATAAGGAGACGGAGAAGAGTGTACAGGACCAGGGTCACCTACCAGGGGTTACAAGAGCTGGAGATAGTGGAGCGCTATAGAGTGGACAGAGACCTCCTGCAGCAAATTGTTGAGCTGTGCAGGCCACGCCTCACACACAGAACCAACAGAGGGGAACCCATCCCAGTGGAAACCAAGGTATGTGTTGGCCTAAGAATACTAGCAACAGGTACCTTCCAGAGACCAACTGGTGATATGATGGGGATATCACAGGCATCAGCATCCAGGGTACTGCACCAGTTCCTGGATGCCATGTCACCACATGTCGGTGATCATGTATATTTCCCCAATTCCCATGAGGTATTGGCCAGCAATATGCGTCTCTTCCAGCAAATAGCAGAATACCCTGAGGTAGTGGGTGCAATAGACTGCACGCATATACGCATCAAAGCACCAGCCGGTGAGTGGGATAGGACCTACATTCACCGCAAGGGCTTCCCCTCCATCAACTGCCAGGTCGTGTGTGATGCCCAGGGCATAATAATGAATGTGTCTGCTGGCTGCCCTGAAAGCTACCATGATTCCCATATCTGGCATCTGATGCAGCTGTACCAAACATTTGCCAATGGGGACATCCCACATGGTCACTTAGTGGGGGATGCTGGCTATGCACTGGAGCCGTGGCTGATGACATCCATCAGAAATGGATATACACCTGAACAGGAATGCCATAATGAGGCACATGCACAAACACGAAATGTAATTGAGCATGTGTTTGGGTTGCTCAAGTCACGGTTCCGGTGCCTGGACACATCTGGTGGAGCCTTGCAATACTCACCAACTACATGTACCCAAATTGTCATGGTATGTGCTATGCTACATAATATGATTCTGCGAAAACAGCTGCAGCAGGACCAGCATAGGCCTGGGCCAAACAGCCCCCCACCATTGCCAAGGCCATCACAGGCAGAGTGTGACTCAGAGGAGGAACAACCTGAGCCTGCCCCAGTAGACAGAAGGAGGCGTGCCCAGTATGTCTTGGCCTTGGCAAAGAGGCAATGCATAGCACATACACTGGCTCAGTAGGAACCCTGGAAATGATACCTCTCTCTGACTCCCACATATAGTGAAAGGGATGCTTAAGTTGACACAACCTGCTTTCAAACATGTGCAGGGAGTGTAGTATGTGCATCCGACATAGGCAGCCCTGCAGCACCATCTGAGGCATGATTGCCATGTGTTAAGCAATGTAAGGTAGTGCTAAACAGCATTTACCACCATGTAGTATATGCATACTTGATGACCTTGAGTATCATCCTACCCTCACCAAACATGATGCCACAATATGAAGACAAGATGATCAATTACAACAACTGGCTTAAGTATTGGTGTCAGTGAAAGGGGATCCAATGCCTGTCAGCCTGGGATGCTCGACAAGACATGATGCTTCACTAGGGATGGCTTTCACCTGTCACCTGTGGCCTTTTATATTGCCAAAGTCTCTTGTCACCCCCATAGTGCCTTTTTAGGTAAGGCTCAAAAGACAAACCCACCTCCATAGGTATCACAAGGGATAAGAAACTAGAAGTAATGCTACTCAATGCCAGAAGTCTAAACTGTAAGATGCATGCACTCCAAACTCTCCTCAGCATGGAGAATGTTGATATCTGTGCAGTAACAGAAACCTGGTTCAAGGCTCCCAAGAGCAACCTAGCACTAACAGGTTACACCTCATACCATGCTTTACAGCTGCAAAACATGGAACAAACTACAAAAGGAGGGTGAGTATCAATATTTGTCAAAGATACCCACATCCCCAGGTTGGTGGCACAGCATGAAGCATCAGAGACTATCCATGTGCAACTAACAGTGGGTAAACCCACCTTCCAGTTCATAGCCACACTTGGAACCACACTTGGCTGACTGGAGAACACATGAAAATATGAAGGTCTCCCCAAACACCATTATATTGGGTGACTTCAACTACCCAAACATAGACTGTGAGCATTACCCTAGCTGCAACACCCTAGCCCAAAGGTTCCTAGAATTTAAAAACTCAAATGCTATGGAACAACTTGTTACCACTCCCACAAGAGGGGAAAACATACTGGACCTGATCATCACCAACATGGGGACTCTATGCCCAAGACCAGAAGTGTATCCCTCACTGGTAAGATCAGACCATAGAGTAATCTCACTGGATATTCACATCCCGACCCCAGCCCATGGCCAGAAAACCACAGTGAAAACTTTTCACTAAAGCAAATGTCACACTCCTCAAAACCGAGCTGGAATCCTTCACAGCCCCTGTGCCTATGGAAAATACGGCCCAGACCTCAGAACCCTTTATAAACGCATTCTATGAACACCTTCAGGAATTCATGGATCATGCAATCCCAAATAAAACCAAGATCCAATCCTCCAAGGGCAGGCATCCTGTCTGGTGGACCCCAGCCATAAAAAAACATACAATACAAGGAGGAAGCTACTATATGATAGAGCAAAATCCCAAAAAGGGAAGGCATCTCTGATCAGTATTATTGAAAAACTACAGACACACATAAGATCGTCTAAGGCATCTTTGAGATAAAAAGTGTACAGGACACTAAGGATAATCACAAGGCTTTCTTTAGTTATGGTAGGAACCTGGGTGAGAATTCCCAGATATGCTCAGAATTAGTCCAAAATACAAACAATACACCAAACCCACAGACATTGCCAACATCCGAGCTGACAGGTTCAGTGCAAACTTCTCCCCCTCTCCCCACCAAAAGGGCAAATATCTATCCCAAAAGAGTGCTGGCCCCCTGACATCTCAGATGCTCAGGTAACAGCCAGCCTCTCCAAAGCAAAACACACAGCATCAATGGGACCAGACAGTGTCCTGGGCTGTGTTCAACATGAACCCCAAGAAGAATTGAACACAAACATAAAACCACTGTTCAATCTCAGCCTTACCACAGGATATGTACCCAAAGAGCAATGTACAGCAACAGTGGTCCCTCTCCACAAAGGTGGTGCCTCAATGGATACTGCAAACTATTGGCCCAGAAGCCTGACTAGCTTGGTCTGCAAAGCTATGGAAAGGATCATCATGGACCTCAGAAATAAAGATATTGGGGACATACAGACACTGGATCCTACCCAGTTTGGCTTTGTTAAGGGCAGATCCTGCCTCTTAAACCTGGTTGAGTCATTTGAAACAGTCACCAAGGCCATTGATAAGGGGAAGGTGGTCCACACAGCCTACCTGGACCTCGCAAAAGCCTTCCATACAATATCCCACTTGGTCATTATAGATAAGCTCACCAGCTTCAATATAAACCCCTATGTCACTAGATGGGTTGCAAACTGGCTCAAGGACAGAACCCACATGGTCAGAAATGCTGGAGCCATGTCAGACCCCAAACCAGCTACAAGTTGGCATCCCACAAGTCTCAGTCCTGGGACCTCCCTTGTTTGGTATATATTTCTTGGAGGTACAGGCCAACACAGAAGGACTGTGGCTGAACAAGTTTGCAGATGACTGCAAACTGGGCGCCATAATCGACCCTTCAGCTGACACAAGCATCCTAACAAAAGGACCTCATAGAAACAGACAACTGGTGCCAGAGCCATGTCCTCAAGCTAAACGCAAAAAAGTGTATAGTCATCCCCTTTGGCAAAAACTAAGTACCCACAAATTACCACATAGGTGGTAACCCATTAAGTATGGAAGAAGTGATAAGGGACCTGGGGACCCAAGCTGATAGCAATCTCTCATTTGACAACCACGTGGCAAAAGTGTTTAGAAAAACATTTCATATAGCCCACCTAATCATGAAGGTACTCACATCTAGATCAGGGGAGGTCATCATGCCTCTTTACTCATCCCTCATCAGGCCCATAATTGAGTACAATGCCCCTTGTGTGATGTATCTTATCAGACACCTGCAGCAGCTGGAAAGACCACAAAAGTACCTCACCAAGAGGATCAAAGGGCTCAAACAGATGCCATTTGCTGCCTGGTTAAAGAAACTGCAGCTCCACTCAGTGGCATACCACCTGCCCAGAGGTGATCTGTGCCTGATGTATAAAGCCATGTCCAACCTGGAATCAATGGACAAGCTGCACCTTGGAAAATCAGAATCCCATCAAGCTACGCGCTCAAGAGACCTGAACCTCAGGACTGAAATAAATAGGACAGGCTGGAGTGACAGATTCATAACCCAGAGGCTCCCTCCACTCTTGAGTAAACTCCCACTCCAGGTTAGCCAGAGTCTCTCATTGACTCTCTTCAAGAGGAATCTGGATGAGTGGATGGGAGACTGTAGGTTTACCCTGGGTATCACTTCTATGTCACTGTTAGACAGAGTCACAGTATACTAACCTTGAAAAATGTCATGGCAAGCTCCACTTAAAATGTGTGTTGAAAGCCAAACACACTCTGGCTAGGATTATAAATGCCCTAGGGCAGATAGCCTAGTATGAACCTATGAACAGAATCACACACACCAACTAGTACAACTGTGGTCAATGTGGAGTAATGTTTGGCAATGTCCACCCAAGTTGGTGAATATACAGCAATGTTGGACAAGCCTGGTTTAAGTAGGCCATAGCTGAACAAAATGCAACGCGCTCATAGTTGCCCAACTGGCTCTTAACCAGTCTGGTCTTCTCAGTATGAGCATTTAAGGCAGTGATGGGACTCAAACCCATGATACTGTGCACCATAGTGAAAGTACTGAACCAGTACACCATGACAGTATTGCACTGCTCAGCCAGTATGAAAGAATGTTGACAAGTCTTTGCAAACTATCCCATGGAAACCCTGCAGGCACAGCACAATCCCTGTTGAGTTATGACACAAAGGAGTCTGGCAGTAAGAACACAATATGACTTCCAACACACACAGTATAAATGTCAATATTGGTCATGTTCACACACAGCCACAAATGTAGTGGACTTCAGATCACAACATATGGAAAGGTCACACTGGGCATGCTCACACACTTGGATAAATGAGACATATGTCAGGCAACAAACCATGGAAAGCCTGAACTGGGCATGCTCACACACTTAGGCCATGTCTGAGTATAGCAGTTGGTCACACATATCTGGCAGTTGTATGTGTTAAGCCAGGAACCTCCCACGATCCAGCAATCTGCCCTGTGCACACAGTTAAATGACAACAGACACATATATTAATATACTGGAACCCTGTCATGATCAAACATGTTACGCAGATACACAAGTTGTTCATAGAAACTGGGAAAGCTACGGCAATAAAGACCTGCAAACAGTATCAGCAACAAATATTGTGCATCCCCAACATAAACATAGATGCAGAGGTCGATACTAGGCTGTCTGCCCTAGGGAATTTATAAGCCTAGGCAGAGTGTATTTGGTGTCCACCTCCCAAGTAGAGTAGCCTACTGTGCCTCTGTAAAGTAGGTCACAGAAGGCACCCTTTAAGGCTAGTTTGCTGTGCCTCTGTCAAGCAGGGACACAGTGGAGATCCCAGGGGTGAATTTGCAATCTCCCATCCATGCGGCTGGATTTTGCTGGAAGAGGGTTGGCGAGGGGCTATGTCTAACTTTAATTGGGATTAAATTCCAGAGTGAGGGGAGCCTCTGGGTAATGAATCTGTCCCTGCAGCATGTCCTATTTAGTTTTGTGCTGAGGTTTAAGTCCCTGGAGTGTGTAGCTCTAAGGGTCTTGGATGTTATGAGGTGGAGCATGTCCATTACTTCTGGATTTGACATGGCTGTGTACGTCAGGCATAGATTACCTCTGAGTAGGCGCTAAGCAACTGAGTAGAGATGGAGTCCTTTAGTTGAGCTGCATAGGACATCTGTGTGTAGCCCATGATCCTCTTGGGGAGGTACTGTTGTGGACACTGTAGTTGCTGCAGGTGTTGGGTAAGGTACACCCCAAAAGGGCCATTGTAGTCAAACATGGGCCTGATGAGTGACTAGAAGAGGGCCACAATGACCTCCCATGATCTACATGCAAACCCCCATGTGATAAGGAGGGCTATATAAAGGTCTTTGCAATGACTCTGTCAATGTGATTAGCAAAGGAGAGGTTACGATCTATGTTGGTCCCCAAATCTGTAAATACATCTTCTGTACTTAATGGATTACCACTTATGTGGTGATTTGTGTGCACCTTGTTTTCCCCAAAGGGGATGACTATGCATGTCTTAGCATTTAGCACAAGGCCATGGCTCTGGCAACAAGCATCCATGTCAGCTGCAGTGTTGCTTATGGCCCCCGGTTAGCAGTCATCTGTGATGTTTGTTAGACATAATCCCCCCGTGTTAGTCTGAAACTCAGAGAAGTACATACCGAACAGGACAGGTCCCACAACTGAGCCCAGTGAGACACCAGTTGTAACTGGTCTGGAACTGGACATGGCACCTGCAATTCTGACCATGTGGGTTCCATCCCTGAGGCAGATAGCAACACATCTAGTGATATAGGGGTTGATATTTAAGCTGGTAAGCATATGTATGATGTCTGAGTGGGGTATTGTGTTGCAGGCTTCTGCAAGGTACAGGTAGACTGTGTGAACTACCTTGCCCTCATCCATGGCTTCAGTAACCGTTTCAAAGATATGAACTATGTGTAAGAGGCAATATCTTCTCTTAACAAAGCCAAATTGTGTATGATCCACTGTCTGGAGGCTCACAATGTTTTTGATTATGACTTCCATGATAATACGCTCTATAGCTTTCTCTACCACACTAGTCAGGCTTATGGGGTGATAGTTCCTGTGGTCTGTTGTGGCACCAACTTTGTGGTGTGGGAGCACTGTATCTGTATGACATTCTCAGGGTACATATCCTGTAGTAAGGCTAAGTTGGAACAGTGACTTAATGTGAGTGTTCAGTTCTACTCAGAGCTCATGTAGGACACAGCCTGGGACACCGTCGGGTCCCATACATATGCTGTGTTATTTGCTGTGGAGAGGGCACCTTTCACCTATGCATCTGTGATGTCAGGGAGGTTACATTCATTTGGGATGGGCATCTGTACCCTTGGGGGGTAAGGGGGGGGGTGTTTCTGCAGACTCTGTCTGCCAGGGTGTAGGCTATGTCCGTAGGCTTGGCATATTTTGTGCTGTTATGCAACAATTCAGAGCATATCTGGGTTGTTTCCACACATATTCCTGACATAACTAAAGAAGGCCTTGTGATTATCTGTAGTGTCTGGTCAGTTTCACTGTCAAAATGTGCAAGTGATGATTATATGAGGGATTGAAGTGTCTTGCCAATACTGTTCAGAGATGTCCTCCCTCTGTGGGATATTGCTCTGTTATGTAGAAGCTTCCTCCTTCTGTTGTACAGCTTATATATAGCCAGGGTCAACCAGACATGTCTCCTGTTTTGGAGTCATGGTTTTATTTGGGATAGCATGATCAATGCATACCTGCAGGTGCTCATACAATGCGTTTGTAAAGGATTCTGCAGACTGGGCTGTATTATCCTCCAGCACGGAGCCTTTGAAGTATTCCACACCAGTCTTCACAAGTGCAAAGTCTGCTTTTGAGAAATTCTTTACAGTGATTTCCTTGGCTGGGGGTGGGGACAGGATATGGATGTCCAGGGAAAGTTGTTTATGGTCTGATCTTAACAATGAGGGTTCTACCTCTGGTGTGGAACATAGAGTCCCCATGTTGGTGATGATTAAGTCCAATATGTATTCCCCCTTGTGGGTGTGGTGACTGGTTGTGCCATAGCACATGGATCCACAAATTGTAGTGGCTGTAGGGTGATGTTGCTGAGGGCCTGAGTAGTATCCCCAGTCAATATTTGTGTACCTGAAGTCAACCACTATAATGGTGTGTGTGAAGACCTTCATATCCTACACTGTTCCCAGGAAAGCCGAGTGCAGTTCCTGGGTATGGGAGGGGGTGGTCTGAACTACACACCAAACCAAAAGGCGGTTATGCACAATGGTAGTTGTATATGTATGGCCTGTCATGCTTAGTGCAGTGGTACCAACCCAGAGGTGTGTGCATCTGTGATGTATATGGATACACCCCCTACTTGTGTTGTGTGTTACAAGTCCTGTGGTCATGAAGCATGGTATAGAACATAACCTGGCAGTGCCAGTGTGCATATGTGACCTTGAACTAGTTGTCTGTTAATGCACAGATATTGTTATCCCCCATACTGAGGGATAGTAAAAGATGTACATTCCTCTTTGGAAAGACTGATGATGTCAGCACCCTATAAATACAGCAGAAGAAGGGAAATCATTAATTCATGCGAATAGCGCGCTGTACTAATGCATCTCTCTCAGGAATCATAACATAGTTAGGTAGGGGTTTGAATCCTGCAAATGCTGTGTGTGTGGGGTGGCACGGGGGTGTGTATGTATGCAAGTTTCTGTGAAAGGAATGGCCTTTTTGAAGACTGGGATAACACACTAAAAGATGTACATTCCTCTTTGGAAAGACTGATGATGTCAGCACCCTATAAATACGGCAGGAGAAGAGAAACCATCCAGTAATGTGAATAGCGTGCTGTGCTAATGCATCTCTTTCAAGTATCATAACCTAGTTAGACGGGTTTGAATCCTACAAACGCTGTGTGTGTGGGGTGGCAGGGGGTTGTGCATGGATGCAATTCTCTGTGAAAGGAATGGCCTTTTTGAAGACTGGGATAACACACTAAAAGATGTACATTCCTCTTTGGAAAGACTGATGATGTCAGCACCCTATAAAATACAGCAGTAGAAGGGAAAATCACCTAGTAATGTGAATAGCGTGCTGCGCTAATGCGTCTCTCTAAGTATCATAACATAGGTAGGAGTTTGAATCCTACAAATGACATGTGTGTGTTTGTCAATGTGCTCCGTGTATTGCTTTTATTATTGCTATGGCTCTTGCCACCCCCATAGTGCCTTTTTTAGGCAAGGCTCAAAAGTCAAACCCACCCCCATAGACAGCACAAGGAACAAGAAACTAAGGGTAATGCTGCTAAACTCCAGAAGTCTTAACCTCAAGATGCACGCACTCGAAGCTCTCCTCAGTATGGAGAACATTGATATCTGTGCAGTGACAGAAACCTGGTTCAAGGCTCCAGAGAGCACCCCAGCACTACCAGGCTATACCTCATATCATGCTTTTAGGCCCCAAAACCCAGACCGAACCACAAAAGGAGGGTGAGTTTCCATATTTATCAAGGATATCCACATCTCCAGGTTAGTGGCATTGCACGAAGTATCGGAGACCATCCATGTGCAACTAACAGTGGGCAAGACTGCTTTTCAGTTTATAGCACCCTACAGACCACCCTCTCAAAGTCAGGAATCCCACTCGACTTTCCTAAAAACATTGGAGAACATGAAGATCTCTCCGAACACCATTATATTGGGCGACTTCAACTACCCAAACATTGACTGGGAGCACTACTCAAGCCCCAGCACCTTAGCCCAAAGGTTCCTGGAAATTATAAACTCAAATGCTGTGGAACAACTAGTCACCACTCCCACAAGAGGGGACAACATACTAGACCTGATCATTACCAACATGGGAACTCTATGCTCCACACCAGAAGTATATCCCTCATTGGTAAGATCAGACCATAAATTAATTTCACTGGATGTCCACATCCCGACCCCACCCCCAGCACAGAAAACCACAGTGAAAAACTTCTCAAAAGTGAACTTCTCACTTCTCAAAACTGAAGTGGAATCCTTCAAGACCCCAGGGCCAGTGGAAACTACGGCCCAAACTGCAGAATCCTATATAAATGCATTCTACGGACATCTCCAGGAATGCATGGATCATGCTATCCCAAACAAAACCAAGACCCAATCATCCAAAGGCAGGCATCCAGTCTGGTGGACACCTACCATAAATAAACTGTACAACAGAAGGAGGAAGCTACTACATGACAGAGCAAAATCCCTAATAGGGAAGGCATCTCTGATCAGTACTAGCAAAAAATTATGATCCCTCATAAAATCCTCCAAGGCCAACTTCGAGAGAAAAATTGCACAGGACACCAAAGACAATCATAAGGCTTTTTCAGTTATGTTAGAAACCTGGGATGCAACTCCCAGACTTGTTCTGAGTTGATTCTAAATGACAAAAAATACACTGAACCCACAGACATCGCCAATATCCTGGCAGACAGGTTCAGTGCAAACTTCTCCACCCCCAAAGAGCAAGTATCTATCCCGGCAGAGGGCTACCTCCCAAACATCTCTGATGCTCAGGTGAAGGCTGCCCTCTCCAAAGCAAAAAACACTGCTTCCATGGGACCAGATGGCGTCCCAGGTTGCATCCTACATGAACTCCAAGAGGAACTAATCCCTCAAATAAAATAGCTATACAATCTCAACCTCACTGCAGGATATGTGCCCACAGAATGGTGTACAGCAACAGTGGTCCCACTCCACAAAGGTGGAGCCTCTACAGACTCTGGAAACTATCGCCCCATAAGCCTGACTAGCTTAGTCTGCAAGGCTATGGAGACGATCATCATGGAGCTCATAAACAAAGACATTGGGGACCTACAGACACTAGATCCTACCCAGTTCAGCTTTATCAAGGGCAGATCCTGCCTTTTGAACCTGGTTGACTTCTTTGAAACAGTCACCAAAGCCATAGATGAAGGGAAGGTAGTCCACACAGCCTATCTGGACCTTGCAAAGGCATATGACACAATACCCCACTCGGGCATCATAGATAAGCTATCCAGCTTAAATATAAACCACTATGTCACAAGATGGGTCGCAAACTGGCTCAAAGACAGAACCCACAGAGTGAGAGTTGCTGGAGCCATGTCAGACTGAAACCGTCACAAGTGGCATCCCACAGGGTTCTGTCCTGGGACCACTCTTGTTTGGTATATACTTTTCGAGGTACAGGCAAACGTGGGAGGACTATGGCTCACCAAGTTCGCAGACTACTGCAAACTGGGTGCCATAATCAACTCTCCAGCTGACACAAACATCCTTCAAAAAGGTCTCTCAGAGACAGATAACTGGTGCCAGTGCCATGGTTTAAAGCTAAATGCCAAAAATGTATAGTCATACCCTTTGGCAAAAACAATGTGCCCACAAATTACCACATAGGTGGAAACCCATTAAGTACAGAGAAAGTTATTAGGGACCTGGGGACCCAAGTTGATAGCAATCTCTCCTTTGAAAACCACATTGCCAAAGTGGTTAGAAAGACTTTCTACATAGCCCACCTCATCACGAAGGGTTTCACATCTAGATCAAGAGAGGTAATCGTGCCCCTTTATTCATCCCTCATCAGGCCCATCATAGAATACAATGCCCCTTTTGGGATGTACCTTACCTGACACCTGCAGCAATTGGAAAGACCCCAAAAGTTTCTCACCAAGAGGATCAAGGGTCTCAAACAGATGCCATATGCTGCTCGGTTGAAAAAACTCCAACTCTACTCAGTTGCATACCGCCTACTTTGAGGCGATCTATGCCTGACATACAAAGCTATGTCAAATCCAGAATTAATGGACATGCTCCACCTCAGTAAATCTAAATCCCTTAGAGCCACACGCTCGAGGGACTTGAACCTCAGCACAGAAATAAATAGAACTTGCTGGAGGGACAGGTTCATAACCCAGAGGCTGCCTTCGCTCTGGAATAGAATTCCAGTTCATGTGAGGCAGACCACCTCACTAAATCTCTTCAAGAAGAATCTCGATAGTTGGATGGGGGATCGTAGGTTTGTCCCAGGGATTACTCCCGTGTCACTATTAGACAGAGGCACAGTAAACTAAAGGGCACAGTATACTCAAATCAAGAGGTGGTGTAAGCCATACAGAATCGGGCTAGGCTTATAATTGCTCCAGGGCAGATAGCCTAGTATGAACCTATGAACCTATGAACCTATTGTATGCCATATTATTATAACAGTAATTTCAATGCACACATCAGGTATGTGTGTGCCACATACAGATATGTACCTATGACCTTTAATAGTTCCTATGTGTGAAGCCGGCCTCATATGATTACAGTTGTTACCTTTGCCAGCATGTGCCGCAGCTTACCAGACCTTAGGCCATATATGTATGTTGGTGACAATGCAGGCTACTGCAGTGATCTGTGTCCTAGGCCAACTATGTGACACACACCCATGAAAGCTTTGATAGATTAATGTGGGTGAGGGTTCATGTCTGGAGTATATGTCAGACATGTTAAAACACAGCAAAGTCTGTGATTGATGGGCATCCAGTGTAGGTGCATGGCAACTGTTGCCGATATGCATACAGACACCTTCTTGCTTAGGTGATACACCGAGGGACTGCAGAATACCTTTGGAAATGTGAATATCACAGGATAGACAAGATAACACTTGTCCACATGTACACACCATTACCAGTTCTACATGATGGGTGCTACCACCAACATGTTACTGTTGGAATACTATGTTAGCTATATGCCGATGACAATGCTACAGTTGTGTTACAGCAATACAGCATGGCTTGGACAACAGGTATCTGTCTGTATGATACCCTTGTGGTGGTTAGGTGTGTCATGTGTAGAATGCATTGTAGGCCACTGTATGCATTTGCAGTTATGGATGGACATATCCGTAGTGTGTTGACATGTACGTGAGACTGCTATATGCCAAAGAGTATTGTTCCCAGGGATGTGTGGGGCTCAGTAAGAATGGCTACTGGTATAGTGTAGTACTGCAGGGATATCACTGACACCAGGTTCCTACATCTGTGTATCAGTTGAAGAGACACCATGTAATGACCATGGAATGTCAGGCTATGTAGGCTGTGTATAGTACCAGAATGCAGACCATTGACATTTGGAAACTGTATCACCCACAGCATACTGTCAAACCATGTCATGTTCCATGCTAACCATGTTTTCAAATGTACACCTGCAACTCTGTGCTGCAAACATCACACATGTACTGTCCACACCCAAACTCATGCAGGCACAGGTACACACAACAGCCATGTGGCACATGTGCAGACAGTACACTTTGGGAATTAACACTGGTGTATACAAAACTACAATGACAATCATAGTTAATGCATCATGCATGCTCAAATATACCCACAATGATATCATTACACTGTACTGTTAACAACATAATATTATTACTACAGTGCTATGTAGTCACCCTGTGCATCAGCACCATGCTATCCTGTTCCTGTATCAAGGTTACAGAGGGCAGGAGGTGGCACAGTTTCATCATATGCACAGGGTGTGTACTTGGTTTGCCAGAGTCTGCCACTGACACATCCAATCGACATGTATGTGTGTGTGTGTTAGTGAGGGACAACAGTACAACATGGGGCAATGTTGATGCGATGTGTGTGTGTATGTGTTAGCCCTAGGTGTTAGCAATATGTCTGTGTGTGTATGCTTGCACCACGTGGCTGCCATATACGGGTGTTTGTGGGCAGCCACAGACTGTATCTGCCAGGTCATACAGATCACTGTCTCTGGCCACGGACATGGTACCTGTGCCTGGCAGGGGTGCTACGGACAGTATCAGGTACTAAGCCACATTGGGTACTGTCATCAGAGGCAGTGGGATGTTGACTGGAGACATGTCCCTGCTGGGACTGTCCAGAGCCACGTGCACGTGGTCTTCTAGGATGGTCTAATGACAGCACAGACCCAGCATTGCTGGGGCTGGTACTGGCACTATGGGAGCAGCTGCGGGTTTGTTGTCATCTGCGACGACTGCCAGCTGATGATGTTGCTGGCACATGTCCACATCGACGCCTCAACCATCCTGCACTGTCCTGGCTCCTGGACATGTAGTTGTGGAAGAGATCTAATGTGTCCCCCCCAATGTCTATCAATGACCTCACTGATATTACGGATGGCAGCCACAATGTCACGCATAGTGTCATTCATAGCAGTGCAATGTGCTCTAAGCTCCCTCAGACCCTGTTTGGTGTACTGTTCCATATGTGCCTGTGTCTGCATTAAAGCCTGGAACATAGCTGAGGTTGAAAGACCTCTGTGGGCACGTCTGACAGGGGCAGTACGACCACAGATGCTCCCACGAGAACCCCTGGACATCTGCCTGTGTGGTACCATGCCAGGAATCTGGCCATGGCTGCTGTGAGGGGATGCATGTGCCAATGATACCACACTACCCTGGTCAATGCCCACTGTATGCTGTCCCTCAGCTAAGGACATTGGTGACAATGGATGTATCGGCAGGATGACTGTGCACATTGATGGGGTTGACTGCTGTGAAGTGTCGATTGGCTGACCAACGATAGACCCTGTCACACCTCCCTGTGCCATTACACATGTATCATCATTATCACTATCCCCAGCAGTGGCTTCAGGTTCCCTGCTGCACTCCACCAGAGCAACATCAGAACCTGTGAGAGGAAGATAGGAAACACAGTTTACAAATGTGTACACGATGTTAGCACATATGCACACATGCACACATGCACACAGGCACACAGGTGCACATGCACACATGCACACATACACACAGGCACACATGCACACAGGCGCACAGGCACACAGGCGCACATGCACACATGCACACATGCACACATGTGCAGAGCACACAGGCACACAGACACACAGGCGCACAGGCACACAGGAGCACAGGCGCACAGGCGCACAGGCATACAGGCACACATGCACACAGGCACACAGGAACACATGCACACATGCACACAAGCACACAGGCACACAGACACACAGGCGCACAGGCACACAGGAGCACAGGCGCACAGGTGCACAGGCACACAGGCACACATGCACACAGGCACACAGGAACACATGCACACAGGCACACAGGCACACAGGCACACAGGCACACAGGCACACATGCACACATGCACACAGGCACAAAGGCGCACAGGCGCACAGGCACACAGGCACACAGGCACACAGGCACACATGCACACATGCACACAGGTACTAAGCAGCACAAAACAGGAAGAATTATCAAAGTTCACAGGGTTAATTGTTTTAGGCGAGTTCTGTTTATTGGGTACTTTTAGTCTGTGAAAAGCTCTGTTTCACAGCAGACAAAAGCCATTAAAAACAAATCTGTCCCTACAACTTTATTTCAATGTCACGTCTGTGGTACTTCTGTGTGTTGCCCTATTGCTGTGAATCCTGATATTATTAGCACATGAACACAGGCACAGAAGCACACAGGCACACTCCTCAGTACAGCAGATACAAACACAGACACACCTGCAATCCAACACATACACAATACTGTTTGAGGGTGGGTGACAGTATCACAAGGAAACACATCACTGCAAATGTGTCAGCATGCAGATTATGTGTTGCACAGGAACATGCAGTGCAAGTGTAGACAGCCCTTGTTAATAACAGTATGCATGTACTTGATGGTTGTGTGTAGTTGTTCAGTGATTGTCTCCACCCTGGGACACAATGTGTACAAGGATATAACAATGTTGTGCAAGTGTTACAAGCTGTGCGTGCATATATTTGCACACTCACACACACAACACATGATGGTGCTAAGCAATAACTGCTATGTGTACTTTTGTGGTCAGTGGAACTGGATGTGGTGTAGTAACGTGAGCCATGATCAACATGCTTCTTGTGGTCAGTCAACAATAATAATGTGTGCCAGACAGGCAGCTAGCATGCTGTACCTGAAGTGCAGTAACATGACTACATCCACAATTACACAGCCACTTGTTACATGGGTGTGTAAGGTGGCCAATAGTGAGCATTGCCTAACATGAATGTATTATTTGTTCAAGACTGTTGCACAAAGACATGGTAGGCCTCTACCCCTCAGGCATATTATGTGTGCTGCGTAGAGGATAAGTGGGATACTGAAGGGTGGTCATACAGCAGGTGTCATAACTGGACATGTGTAGCAGGCTAAGGTATAGTGTCTATGCCAAACATGTGTGTGTTGTGTACATGTGTATCAGGTATGCCTATACAATGTCCAGTACTGTGTTGCCACACATGTGTGTTATGCTCTGTGTATTGCATGTGAGTGAGGCAGCTACTGAGAATAATGAGATATGCATAGTCTCACAGCAAACATGCACAGCATGCATTATGGGTAGGTGTTACATGTGCACACACTACACCTCCATATGACATGCACATGTCATTAGCAATAGTATTGTTATTACACACTCACCAGCATGGATTGGCTGCCTTGCTATCACTCCAGAGGGACCTGCAAAAATATGACAGTGATTGCCAGTGGCCACAACTGTGCCATTGATACTGTGAGTATGATAAAGTACAGTAGTACAACAGGTGGCTTTCACAGGTGTACAGATTATGCTCAGAATATCAATCTTGCAGAAGAATAGGCAGGTTAACAGCTACACACACAGTACATATCTCGCACATGCATAAACCACCAGTATAGAGAACAGTCAACTACAGATATGGCATGTTACCTGCACACTCCATTTCAACATGCTGGGTGGCTCCGGCTTCCATGATGACACATGTTTGTGGATGTTGTTGTTGTTAGCCTGGAGCCACAACACTTCATAGGTTCATAGGTTCATACTAGGCTATCTGCCCTGGGGCATTTATAAGCCTAGCCCGATTGTGTTTGGCTTACGCCACCCAGAGTATACTGTGCCCTTTTTAAAGTTTAGTTTACTGTGTCTCTGTCTAATAGTGACACGGAAGTAATCCCTGGGACAAACTTACGATCCCCCATCCACTCATCAAGATTCTTCTTGAAGAGAGTCAGTGAGGTGCTCTGCCTAACATGAATTGGAATTCTATTCCAGAGCAAAGGGAGCCTCTGGGTTATGAATCTGTCCCTCCAGCATGTTCTATTTATTTCTGTGCTGAGGTACAAGTCCCTCGAGCGCGTGACTCTAAGGGATTTAGATTTACTGAGGTGGAGCATGTACATTAATTCTGGGTTGGACATAGCTTTATATGTCAGGTATAGATCGCCTCAAAGTAGGCGGTATGCAACTGAGTAGAGCTGGAGTTTTTTTAACTGAGCAGCATATGGCATCTGTTTGAGTCCCTTGATTCTCCTGGTGAGGTACTTTTGGGGTCTTTCTAATTGCTGCAGGTGTCAAGTAAGGTACATCCCAAAGGGGGCATTGTATTCTATGATGGGCCTGATGAGGGATGAATAAAGGGGCATGATTACCTCTCTTGATCTAGATGTGAATTCTTTCATGATGAGGTGGGCTATGTAGAAGGTCTTTCTAACCACTTTGGCAATGTGGTTGTCAAAGGAGAGATTGCTCTCAACTTGGGTCCCCAGATCCCTAATAACTTTCTCTGTACTTAATGGGTTACCACCTATGTGGTAATTTGTGGGCACATTGTTTTTGCCAAAGGGTATGACTATACACTTTTTGGCATTTAGCTTTAGACCATGGCTCTGGCACCAGTTATCCATCTGTGCTTCTCCACACTGGTGAGGGGGGGTGGATAGGTACCCCACCACCTGTGGCAGACGCACGCTGCTGGACATGTCTAATTAAATCACTGCAGTGATGGTGTACCTGCTCATATGTCCGGTTATGCATGCCTATGTCATTTACCCGACGGACAAGATCTTGCCACAGTGCAGCCCTCTCATGCTGGTTCTGGCTGGTCCTGGAAAACAGCACAGAGAAATTCTGCACCAGGCTCTGGAGGATCTCCTGATCCTCTGCTGCTGTATAAGGTGGGTTACGCTGATGCACCATCACCCTGGAAGGAAAAGAAAAATATGTGAGCAAGTCATGTGGCACACTTAATATTTTAATGTACTGATATCACTTAACTGCCATATATAGCATCTGTCTGTCTATCAGGGGAGACACATGTTCGATACCACATATCAGTGCTCAGCCCACAACTGTCTGACAGTGCTTGCCACACTCCATACAACAAGCTAGTATACACCAGCACTCGGCACACTGTTTGGGATACAATGCACAACTTCACACTGGGGGTATGTATCAAGTTAATGGATGAAGAATATTGTCATCCAATGCAATGAATGCAATGCACATTTAACAGTTTAAATGGAAATCCACCCTAGTCTTTGATGCCATACCCCTACCTGACATATGTGCACAGTTGTTAATATAGCCAGCATACTGCTGTCACAGAGTATACATGCTGCCAGGTACACACATACCCTGTAACACACATATGATTGTGGCCATGGTACAGGCATCATTACACACACATTACACATAAATACAACACACAAATGTATGATGACACAGATGAGCATTAACTGTGTACCTTATAGTACTGTGTGCCCCTACTTACAGATACCTATGCATGAGGTATGTAATCTGTGCAGACTACAAGAAACACACCAGACAGTGTTACCAGGAAATGTGAAAATACACCATACTGTAGTGATTAGGCCTACAACTTCAGGTAGTACAACAGTTCATATGTGAGCTGGATTCAACAGCAGTACCACTTACTGAGCATACATGTATTCTTCTGCCTATGATGGGACACCGCAGTCGTACACAGGGAATTACAGCACAACATATGCCAATCTACTATGTTTGCATCCCGATAACTGACACATCTTTCTCTAGCCTCACACCTACGACACAAACTACCACGACAGACACAAACTCACGCTAAGCTATCACACCTTTACAGACCTTGCAAACAGTCAATGTCACACTCATTCAACCTCACATAGCTGGTATTGCACTGAGTACATGCGTGTGTGCATTGTGTCATAGGAAGGTACTATGCTATTGGCCCTGGGCCTAGGGCAGCCTAGCCGTATGCTACCCTGCCCTTTGGGACACATGTAATGTGATTTTACTTGCTCCTGTGAAATGGTTACAAAGAGGTGACTCACAGGGCATATTACCTATCTCCATAACATTCATCAGGGGTATGTATGACATCTACTAATAAGGAGCCTTGTTTGTTAATGCTGGGTGGTTTAGTCCAGGGTATGGCATATTTGTGTATAGAAACCTGTACCTCCAGCATGTGCTGCTTAGTGCAGTGACAAGAATTAGGGCCCTAGGTCATGTAGGCTGGAAGGATTGTGAGGTGTTGCTATGGTGGTTGGCTGACTGGTATGGGTGTGACATAACTCTGTATGTCCAGCAGTGGAAATCTCTGTGTAGGAAGTATGCAAGGCACTCTAGCTGTGGTTTTGTGAGTCAGTCTGCATAGGGAATGTGTTTGAGGGCATTATCAGTCTTTGTTAGGTATGTCTGTGGCCTTTCCACTTCAGTAATTCTCATGGGATGTACATACTGCATAGGACATTGTGAGGTGTAGAGGGGCACACTGACTTACATTTCCCTAGCTGACACACCTTTTGTGATGACACGTACCATGTACAGGGATTACAAGACTAGTGTGCCACTGTGGATATCAAAGGGGAGGCTATTTTACACCTGTGTCCCATGTTCCCTTCTGACACCTCCAGTGGTAGGCAGGCAACCACCTATGTGGTAGTTAGTGGGTAACATGTTTTGGAATGGGGTATGGTACTGCAGTATCAAAACGGGTGTTCAGTCCATGCCTTGGCCTCCAGGCACCTGTTGCAGTACATCTGCCCCCATGTCCCCCTCTCTCACTCTCTCTTGATATATATATATATATATATATATATATATATATATATACACACACACACACACACACACACATATAAATATATATATATATATATATATATATATCAATATATACATATCCATATATATATATATATATATATATATATATATATATATATATATATATATATATATATATATATATATATATATATATACATATATGTATATATATATATATATCTATATATATATATATATATATATATATATATATATATATACATATATACACTGCTCTATATAACCATATATATATATATATATATATATATATATATATATATATACATACATATCTATAGACATTCATATCTATCTGTATATATGTATGTATCTACATATATATCTATATATGTATGTATCTATTATATCTATGTGTATACATATTCTATCTATCTATCTATCTATCTATCTATATATCTATCTATCTCTAGCTATACATACCTCTCTATGTACACACACATATATATATAGATATGTAGATATATATAGATATATATATATATAGATATAGATATGGGTTCATGTCTATGGATCGACAACTTACTATATTGACATCCACTTCACCAACATCTAAAATAATCGACACTGCAAATCACGAACATTTAACAGGTAAGAGATTTAAATTTAGCTAATCATGCCTACCAGACATGCATAACACTGCCATACTTACTAAAACATGGTAGGCATGATTAGCTAAATTTAAATCTCTTACCTGTTAAATGTCCGTGATTTGCGGTGTCGATTATTTTAGATGTCGGTGAAGTGGATGTCGATATAGTAAGTTGTCAATCCATAGACATGAACCCATAGATATATAGTTATATATAGATTATGTATATATATATATATATATATATATATATATATATATATATATATGTATATATACACACACTTCTAAACATCCATTGCTGTACATATACATGCACATTTAGTCACATAGACTGCCCACCTTTCATGGTGGGAATATCACTTCTGAAACAGTTGTGAGACATACCATTTTGTAATGATATTGCACAGTGTTGTGCAGAATGCATTATGATGTCCTCAGGCCGTATAGCTGTAGCAGGCCTCACCAGCTCAGTCCCACAGAAGTTCACCACTACATGACATATACCTGCACTGCAAGCTGTTTTCAATGCCACACACTACAACCTATATTGATATGTGCACATAGCAACGATCATCTACATATGTATGTCCAGCCTTGACTAACAGTTGCAGTATGTCCCTTATCCTATGCACATCTATATATACATGTAGATACAGACTGCTAACACATATGGAGGGTTCACAGTATGTAGATTTTTAGATTATGTAGTTTACATTACCTTTGTCTCTGACAGCTTTTTTCTTTTGGCTTGCTGGCTTTATCTTTTATTTTCTCTCTCTCTCTCTCTCTCTCTCTCTCTCTCTCTCTCTCTCTCTCTCTCTCTCTCTCTCTCTCTCTCTGTCTCTCTCTCTCTCCTCTCTCTCTCTCTCTCTCTCTCTCTCCCTCTCCCTCTCCCTCTCCCAGTACCTCTCCCTCTCCCCCTCCCTCCCTCCCTCCAGTTGCTGCAATGATATTATTGCCAGGCTGCTTTTGTAGGTATCTGCACATGAGCATGTGCATGTGGACATTCCAACAGCATGCAGGGTTGATTGGTGGCAACAGGCCAACAGGTTTGGATATGTGAACAGAGCACATGCATCAACGTACATGCAGATATGTATAAACCAACAGGACAAATGTCCATGGGAATTAATTGTGAATGCACATACCCAGTTTGGTGTGGAATGGCATAATTTGTGAAAATAGGGTAGGGTGGAGAAATATTACATTAACAACTTAAACTACCTATACATATACTGTACATTCCTAGTAGATGCAGATATATATCCCGTACATGTATTAGTACAGTTTCCTGTATGTAACCTTAGGAATGTTGGTGATGGGGATGTTACTGCTACATTAATATACATTCCATTTTTATTCATATATGTTCATATCTAGCTGTGTTCAGGTAAATCATCCTGCTACATTTGATTTATATGGGTCTAGACAACTGTGGATGTTCAGCATTTCATACAACCATACTATCTCCATAATGCAAGGGTACAGCAACATATCCAAATTGTGGGACGGACACAGTCCAGGTTCTGTACTTTATTAAAGACATTTCACTCTTTGGTTGTGGCTGTCTCATTCATTTCATTATGTAGTGAATGTAGTATATCTTTATTCCAGACTTATTACAGCTTTCATGGTAGTTTCAAACTCTCTTTCTCACACTCTCTCACTTATTTTATATTTACATTTCAGGATAGTACTTAATTCTAGGCTTTATTAACATTTATTACTGGGTTACAACAATCCTTTCCAGTTGACTCACATATTTTATATGGCAGAATTTACAAGGATGTATTCGACAGTTGTCTATCCTTTGTTGATTGATTACAACACTCATTTTCAGGCTGAAGCAGTTATCTGATATTACAACACAGGTGGAAACTCTATTTGAGACTGGTTTAATCTTTATTACTGGATTGCAATACTCTTTTCCAGGCTGCATCACTTATCTAATCTTACAATACTAGCAGAATCTTTCTTCTAGGCTTATTTCACCTTTATTACTGGGTTACAACACTGAACTCTTTTACAAGCTGTCCCACTTATATTCTATAACAATACCAGCAGAGTAATTACTAACCTGCCTGGTGGCGCAACCTTGCCAGCCTATCAGCATAGGCTTGCCGATTCGCGGAACAAACACCTGCAGCTGTAATATAAATGAAGGAATATTGTAACATACCTATCCATACTATAGGCTAGGATAGCATTTCTTACATACTTAATTACATGGATACTTACTCAGTAGTGGGGCATTGGGCATTTGGTGGGCCTCCTGGATCCATCGGTTCAGTTGGACCTCCTTTTGTCACTTCAGGTCTGCATGGTGGTGACGGACCTGTTCACCAGTCCTCGGAATGCCTGTGGCACTGGTGAGATCATGTGCCAACCGTTTCCACGCCTCTGCCTTATAGGCTCCCCATTGAACCTGGCCCTGCATGAGTTGTGCTTCATGATCATGGACTAGGAGCCAAACCATATATTTTGACTCCTCAACACCCCACCTTTGTGCCCTAAAGTGATTTCCCTCTCCTGCACCTGCCATCCTGACTGCAAATGGGTACCACAATCAGTTATGGTGTGTATTCCTGCCTATGGGGCTTATATATGCTGGTTTTCCCACACTTATCTGTGACTGGCCATTTTGGATATTTCTCTGCTTACAGCAAACCTGCTTTGTCATGGTTATATTTTCATTCATTCCTATATGTATGATAATACTGTACTTCTCAATACAACTGTCATGGCTTAGTGGTTCAGAACTTTGACTATGGTGCACAGTGTCCTGGGTTCAATCCTTGCCATTGCTTTTTTTATTTTACTACTGTCTAGACAGGCTAGTAGGTGTGTCTGTGTAAAGGCGACTTTGCTACAGCTTGCCCAACGTTGCCTGATGGTAAGCTGGTTGGCGCGCTGCGCAGCTCCGCACAAACAGCTTACGCTGGGTAACACGTTATTTAGCCATAAGCACTCATATTATGCTTGTTAAAGCGCCACTCAGCTATGGGCACTCATATTAAGCTTGTTAAAGCGCTGCTCAGCTACAGGCACTCATATTAAGCTTGTTAAAGTGTCGCTCAGGTACGGGCACTCATATTAAGCTTGTTAAAGTGCTGCTAAGCTACGGGCAATTATGATCCTATTTATATATACATCATATAGGTTTTGTTCAGAAATACATGGGCCATTTCATTACATTTTACTTAAATTAAATTTATATATATCGGGGAATTGTTTCATACTTTTTTAAAGAAAAATGGAGGGGGATGTTGTGGGGCTCGAACCGTGACTACCTATTCTTTGGGCGACTTCTCTACCACTACGCTATTGCGATTTTGCTTAATTTGCATATGTAGATCTTATATGCTTTTCAATGTCATATCTGCTAACTGTGGTTGAGCGAAGGGCGTACCTGTGCAAACGAGTGCAAATGCGGGCAAACATTTTGGAAATTATAAAAAAACAAAAGGAAACTGCTATTTTTACATTTTACATATTTTCAGTAGGGTTTAGTCTGTGGGGATGTGTGGTGTTGTGTTCCTTGACATTTCAGCGGACTCGCTCGTGGGTGTTTACTTTCAGGACTCTGACTCTTCTGGGGGCGTGTCCCTTTGCTGTACTCGGCAATTGGACACGCCCCCTACTTTCCTACATGGACCATGTTAGACTTGGGTATGATTCAGCATGCCCTCATGAATATGCATGGCATGCTGATGTCATACTGTTCAACTGCAGCCTCCGAGTAAGACATATTAAGTCTTACACAGAGGTTTTGTGAATCCGGCCCATTATCTTTTGTCTTTCCTCTGTCTATCTCTTTCTTTCTCTCTTTCACTCAGTTAGATAGATCACAGCCTGTGTGGTATATTAACTGCACACAGCATCCATCTAGTCTAATCCTACATTTTATTTCTTTTCTAGTCCCTGCCTTTCCCATCACTGTGAACTGGACAGCACAGATAATTCATATTTTCTGTTAAGCAAAACAGATGTCTACCAAACAAACAAATCATAAATTATAACTTCTTGTTTTTTTTTTTTGATTTAACTAATTTCCCTACACATCTCTTATATTGTGATTTATTGTCCAATTGAATGTCAGTGCAATCTCTCTGAATGCTATCTTCTCTGCTAAATGAACACTGACACTAATTTAACATGTCAAACTTTGATTTTTATAATGAGGCATGACTTGATCTTCTACAGTAGTTTCAAGTATTCACAGTTTTACACACACACACACACACACACACACACACACACACACACACACACACACACACACACACACACACACACACACACACACACACACACACACACACACACAAAACACACACAAACATAGGCAACCCAACAAATTACAAAAGACAGGACACAGTTATCATCATTTTCACATGTAATTGAGAGAGATAACATGAGTGTTCCCTGTCTTCCACAGGGAAATATGTGGTTGCTGTAGAAACTAAAAAGAACATTTTGCAGTGTGAACATGACATGGAAATGGGGAGGACTAATGCAAACTGCTCTAGGCAGGGTCAGTTTACACCCTTTTTAACAGTACTGACAAAGCAACGATTACTACAGTTATTCCCAAAGTAACGGTCTACCCACCCATGCATGTGGAAAGGTAGAGTACCCTCCTCTAACACAGTCACAGGAATAGTTTTCAGAGCGCTGGAAAAAAAGAGAAATAATTAAAGTACACTCTTCAAAGTAATTTGAGAAAAAATTACAATTGAAAATGTTGCTTATAATATATCTCAGGTGTCATCACCCTGGCATTTTCTTCCCATCAGCTAAGCAGATCTGGATTGCTTTCTCACAGGTCACTACAGTGGTGCCTGACAGCTCACCAAAGACAGCTATCTCAATGGCATCAGTAAAAGTCCTAGCAAGACAGTGCCTGGCATACATCTCATATTGGGGACCCTCAGAGGAGTCCCCAGGAAGATTTTGGATTGCTTACAGTGCAGTGGGGTGTCCTCAGAGTGGCGCTGGAAATTATGGCCATACTACTACTACCAGAGAATAATGGCTAGTGTCTCACAAACATGTCCATTGCATGTTTCAAGAATTGCAACACATTATCAAGAGACTCGTAGCATGGCCTATTGCAGGGTGTGATATGGCCTGTGCTCTTATGACAGTGCTTTACATGTGACTGTAAAGGTGTTAGACATGGCAGGAAATCTCTGTTGTGTTAAAATGCTGTTAAACATTTTGACTAGCATTGCTCCTTAGTGTCTCCATTGCCTGCAGGCATAAAAATGAATGCCAAAGCCCTCCTGTTCTTGTTGACACACTCGTGCATGCCCACTCCTTATGCAGATGTACAATATGTAAACCTATATGTGAACCCTAAGCAAATATCATTCACTGCTACCAGTCATGACACATAGGTTGAGTAATTCAAAACATTTATGAGTTGACCCCTCATTTGCATAAACACCAAGTGTAGAGGCCCAAATTTGATATAAACTTGGCACTTGCATAGAGGATCATAAGACTATTGAGGAAGATGAAGAATACTAACTGGAACCCCACTACACCTGTATAAAGCAGGCTGTGAAAGGGGAAAGCAGCAGTACCAACTGTGTAAAGCAGGTTCTACATTTTACTTGTATTGCTTTTGCTGCTTCTCTGAAGTTTTCATTGAACAAATATCATGTGGGAAACAGATTTTTCAGTAAGTTGATGCACATTCTATCAAGGATGAACTACTTGGGGAAATGAAAGTATGTGTTGTGCAAGTAATGAGAGGAGACACGTATCTACAGCAAACCGCAAAGAAGGTTTGTAAGTTACCATTTAAAGGTTCCACACCTAAATCCACTGGGTTTGCACAGAGACAGTCAACTATATAGAAATGTACATAGCCAGTGTTTTAGGAATGGTGCCTGTTATTGTTGTCTGACTGCAGGGCAGCAAACATACCTTAAATACAGGGACCTTTTTAAACAAGGCTAGGCATCAACTATCAACAAATCTTCTTCTGTTCTTTAGCTTTGTCTGCTGAACATTTCTGTACTGTGGTGAGTATTGTGAACACAGAAAAAATAACGCATCTGCAATTCTGCAGCTGAACATGCACTGCATTTTAAGCTATGGTTCCTATTGACAGGCAGTTTACCATTACTACTTAGAATGACAGATAGTTAGTGCCTGTATAGCTGTGATTCTTTATGAGGGAAAGCATATCACATATACCACTGAGGGTTACCTGACTGAATGCCATTGTTGTACTGTATATTTTTTGAGTGGGGATGTTGAGAGGATTGCAGGTCTTGGAGGGTTGCCTGTAACTGTTCTTTATGGTCAGCAGTGCAAGTCTGGTGAACTGTAATGGGTATGTATTAGCATGACAGATGCGACGTGTTACAATAGAGATATCATAATTTGACAAGCATTTCACAGTGACATACTATATAGTGTATTATTTGTCGAAGCAGCAACAGCACCATGCCTGGCAAAGGGAAGACCCAAAATTGCAAGTTCACCTTCACAGAAAATAAGATATTGTTTCAGGACTTCCATCTCCGTGGCTGTTATGACTATAAGTGGCACTTTTTGCATCAGGCATTGGTACTGTCAGTTGCCTGGACTGAAGCTATGAGCAGGTCAGATACAGGGCCACCAACATGATACAAGATGCACAAAATCATGTGGTTTGCTTTGCGTGGGGTAAAGATGGGCCATCAGTCAACCACCATTAATGGAAATGGAGTAGTCTTTTGCTATGCTGCCTGGGAGACTAGACTCACAACTTTCACACAGTGCTGTGTTGAACCTTGGGGTCAAGCTGCAATGTGCCCCTATAGTGTGCACAGTAGATGCCTCAGGTGTGTTTTGTATTGAACTGCTCAGTCACACTCTCTGGTCTAGATACCTCAGGTGTGTTTTGTATTGAACTGCTCAGTCACACTCTCTGGTCTGTATACTGTTGCTCATGGTAGAATGAGCTCAAATTATGTGTCACAAAGAGAATCTGCCTTAAGAAAAGATATACAACAACTGCTTACATCAATGCACCAACTAACAATAGAAATATAATTATCTGAAAACAAATAGACAATTTGCAACAAAGCTATAAAAAAACTGTTACAGCACATGAGCACCTGCACAAGGAAAGGTTATCTTTATTATTACTGAACTTTGCAGTTATGCATCTTTGTAAGTGTGAGAAGTATTCTTTAAGAAGATGCCTGAAATACCCTCATTGTGCCTCCTTCTAGTAGTAGAAATGTCACTGCAGTTAGTATTCATAAGGTCACACACACACACACACACACACACACACACACACACACACACACTAGCATCCACTAGAACAAGTGGTCTATGGCACCTGTTAGCCTACAGATGAGGGCAACGTGTCATCTAGTTCCTGTATTGTGCATCTATCCACATGGTACCAGTTGGTATCATGAAGGACATGAAATGATAAGTAAAATCAGATTAAATGGCACCTCTGTGAGTGACAATGTACACCACAGAGATTGTTATTGGCAATTACAGCCTGCTACCTAAATGCATTTGGTAAAGCTGTGGCAATCCCTAACAAATGCTGCATTCTGCACTAACACCGGGATTTCACTACAGTCAAATTCAGTTATGGTGGAACTTCACGTTGTGGACTTTATCTATTTCTAAATCAAGATGCCATATTGCTTTCTCTTATTTTCAAATGTGGTGAGATTGATTTTTACTAATGTTACTCATTATCATGACATTATATCTCCATTAGCATATGCTGTAAGCAATCCTGTTGATTGGCTTCCCCCATGCATCCTTATTGTGTCTTTGAATGACACTCAACCTGCTCATTGAGCTTTTTCCCCTGGGCCTCCACTGAAAATGTGATACTATCCCAGTTGAACATTCCTGGTAACAAATGTCAAATAAAAACAAAATAAAATAAAACATAAATAAATATGAAACTAAATATGAATAAATATCTTTATTATTGTGTAGCTCCATGGGAGGGGCTGGGGGGTGAAAAATGCGAATGTCACCCTCATTGCCAGACTCCTACCACAGCTCTACTTATCTCTAGGCAAATTATAAATACTATCAATTTTACTGAGTAAACAATTGTTAGCTTCATGTTACAGATGTTCAAAAGTATGGAATAGGTCTTACATTTTGTATTCAAAGCAACAAATAAAACATAAGGTTATGACAGTACACTGAAATTGGACACATTAATTTGCCTTTTTCAGAATGTGTAGTACTGCACAGGAAATTAGACCACACGGATTTAGCACAGGACTTTGATATGTTTTAAATATAAGCACATACATATTACATTATCCTTTTCAGAAATAAAAGAGCTTCACATTTTTGAGGTGCATATTTATATAAAACATAAATAATTAGGGTATATATCACATTTGGATATTACACTGCCCAGAAATTTCTGCTGCTTTAAAAGAAAATGTTTTCACTGATAAAAAAGATGAAAAACATCATCCTTACTTTTCAGTTCCTTTCAGTGCATTTCAGTCCTTGAAATGTCTAAATATCCAGAAAGCTTTCTTTGTAACCTTTCAAATGCTGAAAACTTAAAAGATTATTTGGTTTGCAAATATGATGCTGATATAGTAGAATTGTCATGAAGCAACATTTATTTTGACAGTCTCTTAATGCCCTGGATTTGTTATAACCAATGAATTATTATGCAGTATTCTATGACTGTGTGTGTGGGTAATGCTGGATTTACTTAGTGTAGTTTGACCACAAAATTAAACAAAGCCAACCATGGGTAAATCCTGTGTTACCCACATACAGGAGTGGATTATTGCAATTATACAATGACATTGTTTAAAAAAAAATTACCTTTTCTAAGTAACGCCATTGGAGTAAAAGTCTCTAGTGCTCTTCCGATGTCTTCTGGTAGTCTAGGGCACTTAGTTGACATATTGCACATGCTCTGCATGCAACAGCTGCAAGGAATGTTGCTGTCGCTGGTGCCCTTTTTCTAATCACTGAGGATTGAAGTCATTCACTGAGATGCTGTGGAACTGATTATACAGTTCCTGGCATGGAAAGCTGAGAGTTTTTTTCTTAAATATATATACTTTTGTAACGTGCTCTATGGAGCAGAGTATTAATTTAGGATTTTAAAAAGCAGTTTGATTTCTTTGCTTAGCAGTGCAGAGCAAGTAAGCTAAATGGCTTTTGAAAAAAATCTTAAACTAATAGTCTGCTCCACAGAGCAGGTTACAAGGATGGCACTGGAGTGCATATTCTAATAGAAAGACCAGATGTACAGTGACTGGACTTCTTCCTATTGGTATATGCTCCATTTATAATGGCCACACTGGTTGGGCTGTCCAATCAGCATTCTCGCTTTTGAATAGAAAAGAGCCATTGTTGTATAATTATTATTCAACACTGAAAACCCGTGATGTAACATAATACATACAATGTAATTGATAATCATATAATCTCTGTCAGAACAACCGAATGAGCAACCCTATGCATATGAAATCTATATGCCAGATATCTATAGACAATGGTGCAAACATGTTACACTGATATTACATCTCTGATAAACATCCAAAACAAATAGAAGAGCAAATTTATAATATGAAAAAAGTACACATGACTCAACACAGGGCTGTAGAGTGATCTTCCCTTAATGGTACACGTTGCAACAGAAAATCAAAGTAGTAGAATAATATATCCACATGCTGCTACAGACTACTCCTATTAAAAGATATCAAGAACTGCTGCAGCCATTTAGGTTGAACTGATTTCCAATATTTGTCAGTAGTCATAAAAGGCATGGCAATAACATACCTAATCCAACAACACATTGTTAAATCTAAAATGGGCTGTCTCAGCATACAGGGTAGCAGCCAAAACTGAATATCCTCCCTGTCTGGGGGGTGTTCTAGTTGACCATTTTACCAAATCCATTATCTGAATATTTAATTTGCTTGATCTGGCTACAGGATCAAATCATGTGAAAAAATCTGCATCCGGCTGTGTATATTGCTAACATTATGCATTACCTATCTTTAGCTTCTGGAGTAGAAATTCAGGAGTAAAGTGCCACATATGTAAACATTTACAGATTGAAAACTGGGCATGAGGTGGGAGGACCCTGTGTGGGCATCACTGCCAAACCATATCCCAGTTCATCCCTTATATACCTATGCCAATCATCTTTCCCATTTAACTTTCACCTAGTAGTTGCACTTTGCAATGATGACCATTGATACTATCCAGGATCTCATTCCATTTCCGGGCTCCTTCTATTTGCCATTAATTCAAAGTGTGACTTTAGGAGACTTGTGCATCTTAAGTCCAGCCAAGCTATATTGAAATTCAAATACCTACCACCATAGAATTTGAGAATGGATGTACCTCTATTTGTGTGACATGCTGATAAACCACTGCCTTCATATTGTCCTTGGAATCATTCCATACATTGGCTGTATAAAACAAGTATTTAGCTATCAAAATGGGTAGCACTGTGGCACAGCAGATAGTGTTGTTGCCTCGCAGTAAGAGGTTTCCTTTTTTGATTCTCGTCTGTGGAACCTTCTGTGTGGAGTCTGCATGTATTCCCAGAGTTTGTGGGGGTTTCCTCTGGGTACTCCACTTTCCTCCCACATTCCAAAAACATGCAATAGGTGTACTGCACACTCTAAAGTGGCAATAAGTGTGAGTGTGTAGTGTGGAAAAAGCTCTGCAGCAGGTCTAGCCAACTGGCGGTGTAAACCTTGGCTCTATATGATTCTCCCAGCTGAAGTGACACTCTAACCCTATGTGCAAAAAATAGGGAAAAGGTGTAGGGATGGATGGATTTAGCTATCCAGTTATGCCAAACAATAGATTTTAATTCAGTTAGAATCCCAGGATTATTCCAAAGAGTGGAAATGAGCCATACCACTGGGCTAGAGGTCTTAAATGTTCTACAGCTACATACTTTGAACTCACACCAATATTTCAGGTCTCCCGAGTCCAACAGCTTGTTGCACCAATCCATTACATGTATAATATTGGTCCAGAACTCTTCTGTAAACCAGGGTGTCTTGCATTAAAATCTGGACATAACATACTGCCACCCCACAGTGGACGGTATAATGCTGAATATTAGGGAATCCCACACCACCTCATGAGTATGGGGCATTACGTTTATTTCTAATTATATGTGGCTTCTGTCCTTGCCATAAGTAACCACAAAACTGTTTCTGCCATTTTTCTAATGCTTTCTCTTGGGCAAAATGTGGAAGATGGTTCAGGACATGAAAAATCTGGGGCAGGCACATCATTTTTATAATTTGCACCCTGCTAATAAATAGTGACTTCAATTCTTTCCATGAACTTATAATTTGTGCCACTTTTCCTGTTGTCCTGGAAATATCACATAGAAGGGTAGTTCTCAAGTCTATAACCATAATTATCCCAAGGAACACTACCTGGGTTAACACTGCACATGGCATATCTGGTGATCTGACTCAGGCTGTTTGAGCTTCCCATGTAAACATAAAAAGTTTAATTTTCTTCAAATTCAAGTATAGCCCTGATACCTTACCAACTTCCAGCAATGTATTTAGAATATTATGAGCAATCTGGCAAGGCTTCTTTAGTCAGACCATACAATCATCTGCAAACCATAAGGCTAGGAGAGCTTGCATCCCTTGTGTTAGAAAAATGTGTATTTGAATACATGAGAAATGCTAGTTTAAAAACAAAGTAGTATATAATGCATTTTATTCTATTAATCATATAGTAGTAAAATTAATTCATGTCTAAATGTGAAGTAGTTTTGAAACTGCAGTGTGGCTTGAAGCAAAGCTGATCTCTAACCCTGACAGAATGCTAGCTTAGCAAGTTTTAGTGTTTATGCTTTTCACAAGTGATTATCTGCTGGGTCAGGAAATTAAATGTGTGAAATAATGAAATATTCTGCTCTTTCCTGTTGGAATGATCTGGCCTTGTATATGTGTTACTTAGATAGCACACAGCTGTGTGAGAAAGTATAACAGAGAACAAAGACATACATTAGAAGACTGAAGCTGCTATTGTATTCGAACTGATATGAAACCTTGAACAAGTAACTTTACAGAAAGACATTATGACTGACCAGCTGGATAGCAAGGCCGTATTGTATCTAGAGGAAAAGTTTTTTAAAACATACTGCATCAGCAGATTAAAAGAATAGAGGCTTGTAAGCTAAAGTAATGTAGATACCCTGTGACATTTCACGTCAGTAAGGTGGGCATAACTTGAATGTTAAACCTATATAAAATTGTGTGCTTCCTGTTTCATGTCAGACAAAATTCTGTACTTGTATGGTTTTTTGCCTCCTGGTGTACACTAGTAAACTTTTGAATCTGAACCTCCTGTGTATTGAATTCTTAATTTTATTTAACACCTTGTATTGAAATGACACCATTGCAGTACATCTGATTTAAAACAAAGTCCAACACATAGGCCAACAACACACATAATAAGGCAGTGCCTCTACATAATTGTTAAGGAAATTACCCCAGTGGTGCTGACACAGCCATAAGAGTTAAAATATAGCATTTGACATTGTTGAATAAACCTCCCAGGAAATCCCATACATTGCTATAAGGCCCAGATAAATTCCCAATTCAGTGTATCAGAAGCTTTTTGAAAGTCTGACAATACCGCTGCTGATGCCTGATCCAACTTTTGTTCATACTTTTGATAATTTAGCCAAAACCTCACTAAATCTGGTATACTCCCACTACTTTTAATAAAACCTTGGTGTTGAACTGGGATTATCTGTTGGAATATGCCTTCCAGACGCACTGCAAGAACCTCGGCATAGATCTTTAAATCTAAATGAGTGAAATGGGTCTATAATTAGTAGAATTGGTTAGGTCCTTACCAGGTTTCAAAAAATAGAACATGGACACCAAAGCCATATTTGACTTAGCAGAGAAATATTCTAATGTTTCTGCTGCAGTATAATACTCATATAGATGTTCCAAGAGCACATCATCATATGCTTGGTAGAAATCTGAGTGAGCTCATTCATTGTATGGGTCTTACCTGCTGGTAACTTTGAAATAATCAAAAACAAAATAGAACACAGTTGCGTAAAATCACCAGAATTTATTGTAGCAAAGCTTTCGGGTCTCCCCTTCCTCAGTGCTATAAAAAACATTTTAATTCACAACTATATATTGTGAGACGGGTCTACTTCTTTAGACCTAACTTTCATTTGCCTGACACTCATTTGCCTGAGACCAAATGACTGAAATTTCATTTGCCTGACACTTCATTTGCCCGGCAAGTATTACTAGCAAGAAAATGGAATATGCCACCTTCCCCACTGCAGTGCGACCCTGGAGTTAGAATATATAGTTAGGGGGGGCACAGCCCCCCACTTCATTTCATATGATATTGTTAACTTTTGATGTAATATTGCTTAGTAACAGAAAAGCAACTGGGGGGCTTCGCCCCCCACACCCCCCTAACTATATATTCTAACTCCAGGGTCGCACTGCAGTGGGGAAGGGGGCATATTCCATTTTCTTGCTAATAATACTTGCCGGGCAAATGAAGTGTCAGGCAAATGAAATTTCAGTCATTTGGTCTCAGGCAAATGAGTGTCAGGCAAATGAATGTTAGGTCAAAAGAAGTAGACCCTGTGAGACACTTAATCATATGACACAGCCAACCAGTAAGACAACTGAAAATATATAAAGCAATTAAAAACATTTACAACATTTAGAAAAACATATATATTATAATTTAATTTAATATATATGTTTTTCTAAATGTTGTAAATGTTCTTAATTGTTTTATATATTTTCAGTTGTCTTATTGGTTGGCTGTGTGATATGATTAAGTGTCTCAATATATAGTTGTGAATTAAAATATTTTTTATAGCACTGAGGAAGGGGAGACCCGAAAGCTTTGCTACAATAAATTCTGGCGATTTTAAGCAACTGTGTTCTATTTTGTTTTTGATATTTTATTTTGTGTATTAAACACAGTGTACCACAGTGTTTTCTTTGACTGTTGAACTTTGAAATAATGGCAGAAATCTCCTACCAAGAGAAAGGCTTCAAGAGAATTGATTTAAACTGCATTGCAAGAACAGGAATAACCATGTTATGCATATGCTTGGCATGCAGTTGTCAACCATCACCAACATGTGCATGGGTGGCTGAAAATTCATGCCACATTATGTCATTTAGCTCCTGAGGATTAATTGTAATGGATCCATCCTGTCCAAGCAGTACATTAAGCTGAATCTTGGAACTGCCTTGCCCACATTTCCTAGCTAAAACCATAGGAAAAGTTAGCCCTTTAGCCAAAAAGAATAACTTAAACCATTCCCATTTATTGGGTTACTCTAACTGCCACAATATCCTATATTGCCTCCTGCCCTCAGTCAATTTTGTGAAAAGCAGTTTATCTGTGCACTGTGACTCCCTATATCCTGGTGTTATAGTGCTAATTTGGTCCTCAAAATCCTGCATTCTTTGCTTACACTGAAAATTATGTATCTTTAGGAATTGGGTGCATAAACATTACACAGTCATTTTAAACTTCAGCTATTTGGTAAATTTTGTATCCAAATTATTAGTACAGCCTTTCTAATATCCTCTAATCCAGTTCTGTATATGTGTGTACAGTCCCCTATTTCACTATCAGGTTGGGACAAATGTCAATTGGAATGTACGAGCCAGACAAGAAGACCGATTTGTGATGATCATCATTCATGAATGATCTGACAATGTAGAAGCTGCCTATACATGCATCTTCTACTCAAGTTAATAGTGCCTGGGATACAAACATCATGTCTAACCTACTAGCATTGTTTGTGTTTGCAAAATAGAAGGTAAAGTCCTTCTCATATGGTTGCAGTACTCACCAGATATCCATCAGAAGAGTACTTTGCATAATAGTAAGTATGGTCTTGGACATCCTAGGTGCATACTTGGAACCTACCAGAATTCTGTACTGAAGTTGACCTAGCACAATGTTAAAATATCCATCCAAAATAATACGTACATCTTTCCCCTTACACCCTGAAACTGTTTTTACCAACTCCAACCAGGTCACTGGGGTGTCACTATTGAGTCCATGATATGTAGCTTACAGGGTGTTACCACTAGGGTTGTTGACCAAGACCATTAATCATCTACCCACACTATCTTTCTTACATTCCAAAACTTCCCAGTTCAGTAAATGACCTATTAAAATTGTGACACCCTTCTTCGCTGAGGTAGCAGAGCTAGTAGGGGATGGTTTGTGACAACAGTGACTCCAAGTTAAAAATAGTATTAGATGCATGAAGAATGGTGTTGATGAACCAAATGGATTGGCCTATAGAGAATTTGATTTTCTTACAGTTAGATACCCTGTTACGCCAGGGTTCCAAGACAGTGGATGTTGTCATGGTGAAGGCATGGAAATGTTGATCAATATGATTTGTGATTTGATGGAAACTGTTTTGAAAAATAATTTCATCAAATTTGAAGGTGAATATATCAACAGATCAGATTTTGGGAGAAAGTAGTGTTGTACAACAGATACTTGGATGATTTATATCCTATGGGATGGTGATGAGAGCAGTGTTATTGAGTTCATGGAGTATATTAAGTCCTCTACTAGTTTTGGTGAACTACTTGGATTTGACAATTTTTATCTAGGATAATCAGTGATGATACTCTTTTAGAGAAATGTACAAACTTGTGGGTATGTTTATGGATAGGGGTATCCACTTAACCTTTTTTGAACAACATGAATAAGGATGCAGGGAAGAATAAAGCCTGCTTGGTTCTTAATTATAATGAGAAGGCCACTGTCATTGCAGGTATGGAATCATTGTTTATTGTGTTTAGCAAAGGTGTTAACTTAAAAGCAATTATGGAAAGGGTGCCCAGGGTCAGGAAATCAATTATGTCTAAGTGTGGTAGGTGTAGAGTTTGTAGATTCATTTGTGAGGGTACACACTTGGTTGTAACCCAGGTCAGTGTAATTGTAATACAAAATGTTTAGACATTGGGATGACCCGTTGTTTTACATAGTTGTTATTGCAAGAATTTTAAAAGTTCTTGTTTTTGTCATTGACAGGGTATATGATGATCAATCTTAGAAGTTCAATGGCAGGTGATATTAATGAATGTATATCCATCAAACCAGTGTTAAAACAGAAAGCAAGTTGTATTTAATTTGAAGGGGGAGGGCATTGTGGCATACTGTACCTATTCTATTCTGTTTAATAGAGTCATCACTTTTTAAAGTCTACAGGCTGAGGTATATGTATTTTAACATCAATTTATTTTAACATCAATTTATTTTTATATATAAGTGTATGTGTATATGTACAAGTCATAGAATGCAGTTAATTGTTGTGATTTATTTTGTGTTTCAATTTTTCAACATTTTTCAGAACTATACTTGAATGGGTTTTGTATCTTTAATTGTGTTGAGGCAGTGCTTGGGCTCATTGGTGTATTTAAAATGTGATGTCATTGTTCAATTAGTTTTAATTATGTATTTATATGTTGATTGTGATGTTCCAAGAATAAATTCTCTTGGTTTTCATTGTTGGTCCTTGATTCAGGTTCCTGATTGTTGCCTTTCCTCATTTTAGTAATGACTATAGCTTTCCAGTTATTCCAATGTGCTCCCTATCACTAACATACAAGTAAAAAAGAATGAAGTGTCTTGGAAATATACTGTTCATCTGCTTATCTATGACACTCTATGCCCATTCAGTTACTGGGGCATTCAGTATCCACCAGGATAGCCAGTTCCTTCCTTATAGTGCTAATGGGAATCAAACCATCCACCCTTTTACAGAGACCCATTATCCGCAGGTTATTCCTGCATGCCTGATTCTCCATTTCATCCAGTTTTGCTTCAAGCTGCAATGAGGTCTGATATGTTATGGATATTAGCAGTAGTACCCATAACTTGCAGGTTTTGCACACTGACCTGCTGTCCTTCCACACAGTCTGGTAGTTGCTTCAGCCTACTGTCATGCTTATTGACCACATCCTTAATCTTTAGGAAGTCTGATGCTGTGAATTGTAACAGTGCAAGCTGTAAATTGTATCTTGATGGCTTTATGTCTTCCATTAACTCTGTGGGATCTGCTGCCATTTTGTAGAAACTGTGGAACAGCAAAACCATGAATTTACTTATTCCTACAATATGTGGCCACAGAATTACACACTTTCATTCCAAAAGCAAATTAGCATTATTGTGATGCAGCCTGGCTGGAGTAGAATAGAACTCCAAAAATGCCTCCCAAATACAGAGAAACTTTAATATTTGATGAAATAGAGTGAGAGAAACAGCTCAGCCCATCCTTTGCATGTGCGTGTTTGGGCATGACCCTTAATATCCTGGATTTTGTTAGCTTAAACTTTGATTCACAAACTGTTATGGAAAAAAAAGCTAAAGGAACTAAAATCCCCTTCCCCATCTTCAGAGAAGAACTTAAAAAAAAAAAACCTTCTCCACACCAAATCAAAATGTACGTGCTACACAGCAGGCCACATCACATAAGGTCCTCTCAGCCTCTAGCCTTACTCTCTCTCCCAGCTACTACTACCTCCTAACTCCCCCACAATACCCTGTCCTGACTTTTGTTAACCCACAACATTTCCACCATGAAGTAAACCTGAATTATCATCATGTGAATTGCAAAACATGCTTTTCTCTCATAATTGTTGCTACATTTATTAATTGTTACTGTACACTTTTTATTTATTGTTACTTTCTGTTCTATTTTTGATTTGTGCAGCTTTGTTTTCTTTTATTTATTTTCATCTTTGTGATTTATTTGACCCAGACAGTACCTGCAATGGTCAGTTGTGATCAATGTACCACTCTAGTAAACAAATGTAAAATAAAAATAAAATACCTTCTGGAGCATCTCTTTAGATACTTCTCTGGACACTTCTGTGACTGTTACAGTCATAGTGGAAATCATGTGCATAATCTGTTCTGGATCTGTGTTCTGCCCAGTCAATAAAGACTGACTGAACAAACGAATGAATACATTTAACGCAAACATTATGCGATACATTCAATTTGAACAACTACATCCAATTTTGCATCACCAGTTTACCATCCATCATACACATAATCATTGTTTTTGGCTTTAAACTAATGTTTTCTGGTTGTGTTACTTTGGAACCTAACTGTCTTCTCACTGATTCCTTCTTTTAGTAAAGGCAAACATCTTGCCTGCTGATCATAATAAAAGTTTTGTATAATTTGGTTTTGTTTCAGTCTCTTTCTACCCGACTCAAATTTTCAAGCCTTAACAAGGAAGTACATATAAAAAGTCTCCTTCTTAATCTATAGTCCCTCAATAACTGAATTGATGATAGACATATACCTTACAGTGAATCCTATATAGAAGTCATTGCAATGGTCTTCAAATTCTTCATGAGCTTTTTTGCAGTCTCTATTGTCCTCTCAGTGACCATTAGTCTGTGATATCTGGGACTAGAGATCATGTGCTGAAATGTTCTTATTAGAAATATCTCTGAAATTCCATGCTTACATAGACCATTATCTGATATTATCACATTTTAAATTCCATGCCTTGAAATACTGAAATATAATTTTCATAACCAGAATTAAAAGCAAGCTCCTCATCAGACCAGAATTAAAAGCAAGCTCCTCATCAGACCAGTCACTGCAGATAATATTCCTTTTTATACTGACATCTAGCTTATTCTCACTTTTCTTCTCTTTTCTTGTTGTTCTTTAAGTGTCTCTTGCATGTATGAAAATTAAAAGTTAAACAAAGACAAGTATTATCTTCATCATCTGCTGCTGAATTTGCCTTTGAATACTGTTTCTTGTTTGGATATGAAATAGTGTGATAAAGAAAGAAGATTTACAGACTTGGAGACAAATGATTTTGGATACAGACAAACTGGTCAGCCCTCTCCTTTCCTTCAGCAATGTTAGAGTGCAGAAATAAATATGTTACTTTGATTACAAGCATTCTCTTTCCTGCATAGCAGAGGTTACCTTTTCGTTTTGTTTAAATCTGCTAGATCGTATATTTGGAAAACTGAACGACCTGTAATTGTGTGTATTTGCTACATTGCCATCCTCTTACTAAGTCTGGTATCCAACCACCTTACTCTGAATTTTTTTTTTTTTTTTTGGTGTCGTAATGTAGATATTTTCTTGCCACAAGGTCATATGAGAGCAGAACCACAAACATTTCCATCTTGTCATATCCTATCAACTATTTAGGAACTTAAAGTACTTTCAAGATGGGGTGTCTATAAAGGTTTTGTTATGTCTAAAATATGCAAGGTTTAAGTCCCAAAAGAGGGATTGAGCACCTATTCTTCATAAACTGAGCTTTGAATTGTAATCTTATTTATTTATTTATTTATTTTATTTGCAGTTGTTTAACCAGGATAGTCCATTGGGCCCAAGGAACCCGTTTTCAATGGAGTCCTGGGGAGAAAAGCTCCACATACAGATTATATAAAGATTAAGTTCCACACATAGATTACATGAAGATTACAGAGAGTAACATTATACAATTTCAGGTTATAAACAGGTCAAATATATTTTAATCAAAAGTAATAAATGCAATAGTATTTAAAGTAGAAATTTTTTTTTTTTTTTTTTTTTTTTTTTTTTTTAGTGGGATAGGTAGTTAGATGCAGTAGGCTAAGAGATTGCTAGGTATAAGTAAGGAATTTAGGAATAAGTAAGGAATTATAGGGATAGGTAGTTAGATGCAGTAGGCTAAGAGATTGCTAGGTATAAGTAAGGAATTATATACTACAAGCAAGCTTGAATTCACTATCTGGGATTTGTAAGAAGGGGAAGAGAAGAAGAGTGGAGAGTAGGTTATGGGGGATGGGAGCAGGAGCATTGCCATGTTGACGTTAGATGAGAATGAAGTAGTTTTTTAAAGTATGGGAGGCTAGTGGTTGTACGAATGGAGGGGGGTAGGTAGTTCCATAAGCGTGCTAGTGAGAAGGACAAATCTTGTTTTCATTTAGGTTCTCTTATCCCTATGTTCTGTAGTTACAAACATACCTCTCAAACTGTTAGAGCAAGAAATAAAGACACAAATAATGGGGGAAAAGGCCTAAAATAGGGACACTTTATTTATTTTTATTTATTTGCAGTTGGTTAACCAGGATAGTCCATTGGGCCAATAAGAACCTGTTTTCAATGGAGTCCTGGGGAGAAAAGCTCCAAGACAAAACAAAGATTACAGCAGTTACAATTAAATTTTAGGTTACGTTAAGTACAAAAAACAAACATTTCATTAGTAAATATACAGTTTCTTGAAATGGCATAGTACAATTAGAGAATTATAAGAAGCTATTTACAATTGGCTTAGTATTTGCTGGATGCAAATATGAAATTAGAGTCTGGAATAAATGAGATAGTTGCCTGTAGGAAGAGGAGAATAGGCTATGTGGGATGGGAGCAGGAGCATTCCCACTTGTATGTTAGATGTGAGAGAAGTGATTTTTTAAAGGAAGAGAGGTTTGTGGTGGCACGGATGGAGGGAGGGAGGGAGTTCCATAGGCATGCCAGGGCAAAGGACAGGAGGTTTTGTCCTGGGGGACGAAGAGGTTTGTACAATTCTATTAGGTTTTGGTTGTTGGATCTCAGGAGCCTTTCTGGGTGGTGCACTTTGAAGGTAGAGGAGAGGGAGGGATAAAAAATGAGTTTGTGTGCATAAGTAAGATGAGTACAGGTGAGATAGTTGGGTAGTTCTAGCCAGTTTAGTTTGTGGAGAGATGCACAGTGGTGGGTTGGTGATTTGTGGCTAGTGGCGAATTTGGCAATTTTATTATAACAAGAGGACAGTTTTGTCTTGAGAGAGGATTGTAGGTTTGTTAGGAGCAGGGCACCATAAAGGAGGGAAGGGATGAGAAATGTAGTAGAGAGAGTGAACTTGGTAGATGCAGTGAAGTAGTGATTATGGCGGTAGAGCATGCCAAGTTTTTTGTGTTTTTTTATGTTTTGTTGTAGATGGAAATTAATTTAAGCTGGTCATCGATGTGGACCCCTAATCGTTTGGTTTCAGATACCAGTTCAAGAGGTGTGTTGTTCTGGCTAGTGATGGAGAATATGTTTCTATCAATGGTGATGGTTTTAGAGGGTGTAAATACCATGAGTTTGGTTTTGGATGCATTGAGTGCTAGGTGATTGTCTTTCATCCACTGTTCTGTGGTAGAGTAGGTGTCTTGAGTAAGCTTTAAGAGAGTGGGGATGGATGTGGCAGCACAGATTATAGCTGAATCATCTGTGTATTGAATAAGGTTAGCAAAAGGGATTGAGCGGAAGAAATCATTTATGAATATATTGAAGAGGAGGTGACCCAATATGGAACCCTGGGAGATACCAGTGGGGTTGTTAAGGAAAGAGGAGATGGCCTTTTTCCACTTGACTGCTTGTTGCCTGTTAGAGAGGTAGCTGGTAAACCAATAGAGAGAGGACAGGGATAGATTTAGTTTAGAAAGTTTAGTAAGGAGAAGGTTGTGAGAGATGGTATTTAAGGTCTTAGAGAGGTCAAGTAGGAGTGTAGATACAGTAAAGCCAGAATCCCTGGCTTTATTCACAGTTTCCAGAAGGACAAGAGGGCAGTCATAGTCCTGTGACTGGGTCTGAGTCTGTGTTGGGTGGGAGTTAATAAGTTATTATCTATGAGATAGGGAAGGAGTTGAAGATGGATACATTTTTCTAGGAGTTTAGAGATGGGAGAGATGATGGCGATGGGACGGAATTTGTAATATTGTTGCTATTGCCCCCTTTGTGCAGGGGTATGATGAAAGCCTTTTTCCAGAGTTGGGGTACAAAACCTTCTTGGATAGAGTGATTGATTAGGATACTGATGGGGAAAGCAATGGCTTTGGCAGCTATGCTAAGGAAGGATGAGGGAATGTTATCGGGGGCAGTGGAGCATGGTTTTAGCTTTTGCAGGAGTTTTTTTATGGTACAAGTTGGAATGGGTTTTATGGAGAATGGTGGGGGTTGGGAAGAGAGGGTATGAGAGTGTGGAGGTGAGGGGGTGACAAGAGAGAAGAGGCAGAAGTGGGGTGGTGAAGTGTTATTAGAGAAGGATGAGGTTAGTTTGGAAATAGAGTCTATGAAAAAAGAGTTAAATTGGGTGGCTAGATCTGTATCTAATGCATTTGGGTCAGGGCTTGGGATTTCTGTTGGCCAGGTTTTGGGAGGGTAGTGATACCTTTCCATAATTTTTGTGGATTGGTTTTATGGTTGTTTTGAAGTAACGAGAAGTAATTCTGTCGGTCTGCTGTAATAAGCTTTTTAACTCTGTTGTGGAGTGTTTTGAAATCATTAAGGGTGGTGGGAGTTTTGTTTCTTTGGTAATGTGCCCAGGCTTTGTCTCTAAAGCACATGGCAGTTAGTGTGTTTTTGGTTAGCCAAGGGGCAGTTTTGTTTCTTATTCTTTTGGTTTTTAAGGGGGCATAGCTATCTAACAGTTTTAGGAAAGTTGAATTGAAGTGGGCAACCACATTTTCTATGGGTAAAGTCTTAAGAGGGTTCCAGTTTGGTGACTTTAGGGAGTCAGAGAAGGCTTTGGGGTTGAAGTTTTTTGGTAGTGAGTGGTGATGTAATTATGAGTTACATGTAAGGGTGAAGGAAGACGCCTTGTAAAGATGGGGAGGTGGTCACTGAGGGAATCGGGAAAAGTCCTGTCAGGGTAGTAGTGGTGGTGAGAGACTAAGATCCAGTCTAGGGTGCTACCACTGGAGAAGTCTTTAGAGGGCCTGGTTATGGAGCTGATGAGCTGAGAGTAATTATATAGGTTGATGTTTAGGGGGTGTGAAGGGGACTGAATGGAGGACCAGTTAATGTTTGTGTCTCCCAGGATTAAAGCTTCATTGCTGATATTGGTAGAAAGCCAGGAGAGGATATCTTCAAGTACTGAGATATTGTCTCCAGGAGGAATGTAAAGGGAGGCTATGTATATGTGTCTGTGTCTATTTAATTTAAGTAGAGCTAGTATTCATTCTGCGTTGGTGAATTGGTGAATGGGTTTATTATAGGGAGTAACGGATAGGGAGGATGAGTGGAGTAGAGCTACTCCACCATCCTTTCTGTGGGCCCTGTCTTTTCTGATGATGGATTAGTTAGGTGGTACTATTTCAGCATATTTTATGTGAAGTTTTAACCAGGTTTCTGAGATAGTTAAGATGTCAGGTTTGTTGTAGAGAAGCCAGGCATGCAGGTTGGGAATTTTGTTAGCTATACTTTGGGCATTTAGAGACGCTAGAAGGATGGATTTGGATGTAGAGGAGGAGGTGTTTGGGCCAGGGTTAGGGTGTATATCTCCAGATAGAAGAATGGTTGTTAGATGTTGGATTATGCTAAAGTGGTGTTTGGATTGCTTTGTTTCTAGGTTGTGTATTATTAGATTTGTGAGGGTTTTGGAGGTTAGAGGGGGGCTGGAGATTTTGTAAGGAGTGATTAGTTTGTAGTGGAAAAATAGACAGTTGTTAATAGGATACAGGCTGGGGGATATTGACTTAAATGTGTATGAGTGTATTGTGGGAGTGAATTGGTTGTATGAAGAAATGGTGAATGGGTAGTAGTGCTGAGCTGGGTAAGGTAGTAGATGTAGATAAAGTTTAGAAGAAGTAGTAGTTGAATAGAGAAGAATGTCTGTTTTGTAAGCATGTTGAGATTTAGATAAGGTAGATATATGGTGTTGAGAAAGGTATAGGAGTAGGTATTGCCTTATAAAGATGGGAGAGATGGGTGGGGAGATAGATGGTGTGTAGGGGGAAGGAGTAGGAAGTGAGGGATAGTGAAAGGGGTGGAGTTTAATAGGTAGCGAGGAAGTAGGAGCGGTTATGCGAGTATAAGCATAGAGAAACTGGGGTGGGTGGAAATTGGGGTAGGGTGGAGGAGCGGAGTGAGCCGCATGGCAAACGGAGCGGGTTAGAGCAAGTGAAGTAAGATTCTGCAGAGACAATCTGTGTGTAGCAGAATTCCTGTGGCACTCGTGGAAGTAGCAGGTGAGTAGGTTGTGATAATGCATTTATGTGGGAGTTCAGAGATAGTAGAGTGCAAAATTAGAAGAGTATAGTAGGATGGATGGGGAAGATACACTGAAGAGTAGTGTAATGTAGCAGGAAGACTAGAAAGATAGTCAGAGATCAAATATGGGAAAAACGTGGGGTAAAGGATGCAGCAATGGCCTTGGTTAGAGTGCCACCTAGTGGGCAAGAGTAAAGTACAGTAATAGGTAGCTATGGCAGAGATAGCTGGTAGAGCTGGCTTCAATAGTTGTCAAAGGAGAGAAGGGGGTAGGGAGAGGTATGGCTGTTGGGTTCCTGGCTCGGTCACTAAATTACATACAAGACTAGGTAATTACAAAAAGGTCACCTTAGCAATTAGGTTTAGGGAAGAACATACTTTTGCATTCACTTTGGAACTGGAAGTTTGTTCTAGGCAATAGGTTTCTTTGAGCTGATGCTGGAGTGTCAGAAATTAAATGGAAGGGGTCCTTAAAGACCAGGCAGGTAGGTTCCCAATGCTTAGTGCAGGAGAAGAGGTAGAAAGCTATGAAGGTTAGAGAGAGAAAACAAAAGCATAATTAAGTGTTAATACAGGAGGAATATCAAATGTGCTCAATAACAGTCAGGGTGAAGATACAGACAATTACAATAATAATGAGTACCTTGGATGCATACACTTTTTGAGAATATTAAAATGTTACATTCTGAGCTAGTACCCGACATACAATTTTATCCCTTTAAAACATTTAGTTGTATTTAGAGAGCTGTGGTGGCAACTAATGAACAAGCAGTTCTATGCAGGGATATGAGAATGATGGGGTACTATTACTTTCACACCGGTAAAAACAGTTATGAGAAAACAAAGCAGGTAACAAATCTTAGTCAGTGTTATAGTACAGTGAGCTAGTAGGCAAGTAGTGAAATGCAACAAGCCCAATTACTCATACCCTATGAAGCCATACTGAAAGTAAGTAGCAGATATTCAAAAAGACAAGGTGCAAGTAACAGCCACTAGAAATTACTACTCCCACTAAGAGCTTTGCCATCTGCTCTAAGCCCAGACTGCCTGCTCACTTTACAAATAGGATTAAAAGTATTTTTGTTTAGCCCAGTATATGACTTAGTCTAAATCTACAGAATCCCACAGCAGCCAAGATTGAATTAATAGGCTTACTACTTTTCAGCTGCAGTTGGTTCACTTAATAGGCTTATTGGGTTCAATTACTAGGCATAATACTTTTCTGTTGGGTGGATATTACCACTTTCCCCTTTTAGGAAGGTAACAGTAGTGCATCGACCATAATATTTCCCATAGTTTCACAATGAGAGTACAAAACTAGGATCCACACGGTGAAACAGAAATAAAAGAGCGAGCTCCAAGACAACTGCTTAATTATGTGTTCCTGAGTAAAAAAACAGACAAGAAATGCCCTCTATGCAGAGAGTAAACCACCCCCAACAATAGCAGTATGGCCAGACCTATAGAACATGCTTTATATGAGCCAATCACTACAAACGACAAGCTAATTTTAACGTTTGGTAACATTTACTGACCAGAAGGCTAGGTATTCACAGAAAAACACCTACAAAGTAATTCAGTTGCTGATAAAGAGTTGTCAGCATACATCTGGCCAAGCACTATCACTCAAATATAGTACACAGTTTCGAGGTAACAGACGACTATTACACCACACAGAATACAGCTGGGCTCAAATATATAGCTGTTTACCCATACTTAAAGCCAATATTAAGCAGTAAACCCACTAAAAAGCCAAAACCGAAGATCTATATTCTGCCATCACTGAGAAAAATGCGGCATTCCCAAAACGAGCAGAGTGGCGTGCTGAGCACCCACGTGGGAGGAACTTAATCCAGGTAGCCTTTTAGTATGCACATAACATAAGCAGTTGTTGCAGATACACATAATACAAATCTCTTCACATAAGACTGTAGGCAGGATAGAACAATTCACCAAATAACAGCTTGGACAACTTTTAACAACCACTTATTTAAATAAACATTGCTGTAACTTACAGTAGAAGAGTTCCTCTGGGGCCAGGGACTCGCAGCAACCGGAGCAAAGGCAGGAAATATAAAGATGGCACCACGTAGGGCTTCCCAACTAAATGCTTTTTGGGAAGGATATGAGTTAGGGAAGAGGAAGATACAGGGAAAGGGGTGGGCAGGTAGAATCAGGGAGGGACAAAGACACTAGAAGTGCGCACAACCAATGTGGAGTACCCAATAACAAAACATTAGAGTGTTAGGGTGAGAGAGAGAGGGGAAAGGCAATAGGCAGGCAAAAGATATTCAATGCAGGTATGAAAGGGGGAAGAAGAGTACAGAGGGCAAAGTAAGAAGAAGGACTAATCAGGTGTTAGAGCAAGTGAAGAAAGATTCTGCAGACACAATCTGTGTGTAGCAGAATTCCTGTGGCACTCGTGGAAGTAGCAGGTGAGTAGGTTGTGGAAATTGGCAGTTCAGGGATAGTAGAGTGAAAAATGAGAGTATAGTTGGATGGAGGGGGAAGACACACTGAAGAGTAGTAATGTAGCAGGAAGATTGGAAAGATAGTCAGAGATCAAGTATGGGAAAAAAATGGGGTAAAGGATGCAGCAATGGCCTTGGTTAGAATGCCACCTAGTGGGCAAAGAGTAAAGTACAGTAATAGGTAGCTATGACAGAGATAGCTGGTAGAGCTGGCTTCAATAGTAGTCAAAAGAGAGAAGGTCAGTATTAAGGGGGTAGGGAGAGGTATGGCTGCTGGATTCCTGGCTCGGTCACTAAATTACATACAAGACTAGGTATTTACAAAAAGGTCAGCTTAGCAATTAGGTTTAGGGAAGAACATACTTTCGTATTCACTTTGGAACTGGGAGTTTGTTCTAGGCAGTAGGTTTCTTTGAGCTGACGCTGGAGTGTCAGAAATTAAATGGAAGGGGTCCTTAAAGACCAGGCAGGTAGGTTCCCAATTCTTAGTGCAGGAGAGGAGGTAGAAAGTTTCATATTCACTTTGAAACTGGGAGTTTGTTCTAGGCAGTAGGTTTCTTTGAGCTGACACTGGAGTGTCAGAATATAAATGGAAGGGGTCCTCTTAAAGACCAGGCAGGTAGGTTCCCAATTCTTAGTGCAGGAGAGGAGGTAGAAAGTTTCATATTCACTTTGGAACTGGGAGTTTGTTCTAGGCGGTAGGTTTCTTTGAGCTGATGCTGGAGTGTCAGAAATTAAATGGAAAGGGTCCTTAAAGACCAGGAAGGTAGGTTCCCAATTCTTAGTGCAGAAGTGGAGGTAGAAAGTTTCATATTCACTTTGGAACTGGGTGTTTGTTTTAGGCAGTAGGTTTATTTGAGCTGACACTGGAGTGTCAGAATATAAATGGAAGGGGTCCTTAAAGACCAGTCAGTTAGGTTCCCAATTCTTAGTGCAGGAGAGGAGGTAGAAAGAGTAGAAGAGTTCCTCCGGGGCCAGGGACATGCAGCAACCGGGGCAAAAGCAGGAAATATAAAGACACATTTTAAATATTTCTCTTACAACCTTAGAAAGTTGATGGAATAACAGGTTATGCATTAACATGAATTTTCTGAAGGGTATGAAGTCTGAAACTCAAATGTATGCCATTATTTTCTGACTTTAGTCCTCAATGATTTGCCAGTGATTTGCCAGAAAACCACAATTTTATGAGAAACAGACCAAAAATATGAGGCAAAAATCGGGACATGCTGTGAAAATCTGTACAGTTGAGAGGTATGGTTACAAAATATCTGATTCTTGCGTAAACAGTAAATTAATATAGTTGGCTTATTTTCTTTGAATGGAATTCCTACCTTGACAGAGAAGCATGGATTTTTTTTTATGCAATTAGGTACCCTGTATTATAAATGTCAAAGGGAAAATGGTCAAATGGTACATTAAGACTGAAGTGTATGAAAATAAAATGTATTTGGGTGTTAGATAGCATGGTCGGTGTGAAGCTATTTTTTATTGATTGCTGCTGTTAAAAGTGAATTAATTTTTGTTTAAGTCTAACTGATGACTATGATAATATTTGTTTGTGGCAACTGGCATTCAAACATTAAAATATACTTCACTACTACACTAAAGTCTAGAAGAGTTAACATTTAATACAGGTCATATTTTGCTCCTGAGTTTACTTTAGATAGTGTTTATTCTCTGAAATTTGGTCTCCTAAGTGCTGGTCTTCATCACATTATGGTAATAAGCTGCATCTTATCAATAAAATTCTCCTGTTCTGTTACTGATCCTGTAAGAGATGTATTCACAGTATTCAACCAAGAATCACCTTTTTAGGAATTCCTCAACATGATCCCACCAAAGATATTAATAATATAATAAAAGTTATTACTGTACATGGACCTTCACTGAAAAAGAGCAGCATGGCAGTTTAGTGGTTACAATCTCTGCTTGAGGGTCAGACGTTCGATAGACTCTGGTCACTATGCATTTGAGAAAATTATCTGTTCTTCCCATGTCTGTGAGGTTTTCTCCAGGATCACTGGATTTCTACCACATCTCAAAGACAGTCCTTATGTAATGCATTTATCCATGATCTTCTGTCTGTGTTAGCATTGAGAAGGGACAGAATGCATCAGTTAACCAACAAACAGATAAATAAATAAGTGAAAAAATCTTAAGAAAGTCTGATAAATGGTATCAGCTATCTATTAATAAGATCAAATGACAAAATGATTTTACTGTATCCCATAATATTTACAGTAAACTGCTTTCAGTGTTTACTAAAATTTCATGGCATGGGAGACATTATGTGAATGGACTGCGGGGTGGGGGGTTAGGTGTTACCTTTGCTTGTCACATCCCTTTCTGCATTTAGCAGGAATATAGCAGGTTGTTGTTCAACTGTTTTTTTTCCTATTAGATCAAAATGCTATAATACAATGTTAAATGTAATTTTCTTTAACTGTTTCCCTGCTTTGTTATTGAAATCAATTTGCTGTGTCTGATTATCCCTATTTGTTATTTTTACTAGTGTGCTAATTGTTGCTGTGTTTTCTTTTGTTATTTTTTTTTTCGCTATTGTTAAAAAGTCAACAAAATCATAATAAGGTGATGAAAGAAGGAAAATGCAGCTTTGGTGCATGAATACATAGATGTTTGCAGTATCTGTTAGGTTCACTGTTTCAGAAAACTGAATAACAGCTCATCTCAAAAACACACTGTTATTACTCAAAGAAATCTAATAGCATTGTTCTTCCTGGACCTACCCATGGCATCATCTCTTCCCCTGGACTGTCATTGTGTTAAATATTATACAGAGCATAATTCTGACATTCTTATTTAATTTGTACTATCATTCCTAGACAGATTAGGATGTACATGTTTTTTCTTTATTTACAATTCACATCTCCCAGTTACAACTAGCACCAAGTCAGCACTATTAAATTATTGGTCTAAAATGTCAGCCCTTATAAGAAACTTATCTGTTTCTTGAAAGAAAATTATGATTACAGATTCTTCCTAATGGCCATTTTTTGTTCTGCACAGCATCTTATAATCATTTTAAAATCATTTATATTGCAGAATTACTCTCAGTCCAGTGCTACAGTCATTAAGCTTCTCCTTAGTCATAAAGTATGGAATTAGCCATTTAAGTTACTGTACACCTCACCCCAAAGCAGCCCTAACAAGTATCAATTGTTCAGTATATCTGCTAGTTCACCTAATTTCTGACTTTTATTTTACAGTGATGCCACATTTTCTATGCGGCAACATTCCTTACAGTCCTGGTTGTGTTTTGTGCATTTTTTTAATGTACATTGTAATGGTTTATGGCGAATTTCTACCAGAACTTTGTTTCACATAAATAGGGACTTTACTATGGCAAGCAACTATTTTTTTCTATCTTAGTATATATTTTCTGACACCTATAAAGGCTTCAGCTCTATAAGCTAATGTTTTTTCCCTAGCAAAATGACTGTGCTAATTCCATCCTGACTGGCTTCTTCTTAAAATGTGTTTTACTTGTTAACATCAACATTTTTAGTATAGCTACTGCTGTCATTACTTTTTAAACAAACTGAAGTAATTGTCTTATTTTATACACCAATATTATTCTACAACTTATTCCATTATTTTTAACAGAGAAGTTTATGGTGAGCATGAACATAAAGAAACAGTCATTTTTCCAACAAAATATTTCATTGTCTCCAAAGTTTTGCAACCTCAGATGTTGCATATATATTTAGGGGGTGTAGGGGTTAAGTGCCCACAAGTGGAGTTTAAGGACCTTAGACACATGCAAAAACATTGCTTATTTATTTTCATTTGGTATATTAAGTTCCAGTTTTAAAATTGCTTTCATGTATACATTCAATATTTATTTTAACTTTTAGCTTCTGTTTTGGCACCTTTATTCAATTAAGCTTAAGTCTTATGACAGGGAGATGCTTGGACCATTAAAAGAAAATGAAATATAAACTATTTAACTTGGTTGCAGTTTTTCTGCAACATTGGCACTGACTCTAAATAAAAGGATTTTCTTTTTCAATACTTATTTTTGTTTCTTTGGTTAGTTGTTTGTAAACCAGGCAGAGCAAAATTTTCATAAAAATATATAAAATAAATGAGTCTACAACAACTTAGTGCATAGCAGTTTATGAACATAAATAATGCAATTTTGATTAAAATAAGAATTAATTATGGCTAGGAAGCTAAATAATGCATCTAGTAAGATTCTTAAATAGAAATATTTAAAGTATAATGCAGCAATGTTTAGACAAAGAATACCCCCTGCGATGTTATACAAAGTCTATTTACAGTTTTTTTAGTAAACTATAGTAGATTCCAAAACTGCATGTTACAGATCGGGGGAAAAACAATGGATTCAAGGTTTTTCGCCTTTAGAAATATTATCTAAGTTTCTTTAACTGTTATCTTGGAAGCAGTTACACTTGTACATTGCCATTTAGTTTATTGTTAGGTATTGGGTAACCCCTGTAGTTCCTAATTAACTGAGGCAAGTTGTTCCAGGCTATTGGAGCTGTTATTGAAAAAAAAATTCTCCTAGTACAAGATAAAAGACGGTTTACAAAAGTGAGGCATCGTGGATGACTGACCACAAAGAGTATGTTGTTTCTTAGGTGCATAATTTTGAAACAAGAGATAGACAATAAGTGCTGAAGACCAATTTAAGATTAATATGTTTAGCAAGAGTTTGTCCCTGACATTCTAAGTAACCAGTCATGGCAAAGGACTGACAATAATGTTGCCTATCACTAGACAGATCAATAAATGTACATGTTGTGCTAGTAGCTAATTACAGGGTCTTAGCAATACCAAATATTGAAGACTTAGAATGGCTATATTCACTCTAATAATTCTACTAGCATCCTGTGTGAGCAGGTTAGATAACCTGTAAGACAGCTTTAATTTCAAGAAAACATTATAATCAGTAAAAATTAATGTGGTAAATGCAATTTGTGTGTTGATCAAGCCACACATCAAGGCAATTCTGCAGAGGGGCCTGAAAGAATTTTGTTCTTTGTTATTCTGAGATGTGCATACTAGAGGTTTATGACAGCTTTTAGGAAGATACAAGCACCTTGACTGCTGTTCTCTACTAATGTGTAGTTGCAGAGGATGCAAAATTCTTTTTTGCAGAATGCCTTAAGATTTACAGTGGAAATATACTGTACATATACATATATATTTCTTAATCAGGATGCCTGCAGGCTTGAGGCATTAGCTCAGGGTTACCCATCAGACAAAATGTAGGAGACAGAAACAACCTTTTGACTATAGGGCAATGTTCATTAACATGTTCTAGCATTAAACCTATGTGCTAACTGCAATAACTCCAGTACATGCAGTAAATCTATTATAAATCCTCAGTAGCACATTTACTTACATAACCACTCTGGAGATTAGTGCCTGCCATAAATCCTATTTCTTGTAAAAAGATATATATCTCTCTGGAAAAAGTCACACATTATCCCTCTGTACAAAGGAGGGAATTCAGCAGGCATTACTCACTTTAGGCCCTCTGTACAAAGGAGGGAATTCAGCAGGCATTACTCACTTTAGGCCCTCTGTACAAAGGAGGGAATTCAGCAGGCATTACTCACTTTAGGCCTGTAGTTATCTTATCCCACTTCTCCAAAGCACTTGAAAATATATATTCAAAAACAATTTCAAAACTATCTTCTGCCAGAAGAACTCCTGACCCCCACACAACATGACTTTCATCCTTCCACAGTACTTACACTGCACTTCTAACTTACATAGATACTGTCAATAAAGCAGTAGATAATGGCAAACTAGTCTCTTCCTTATTTCTAGACTTGTCTAAAGCCTTCAACACAGTTTGGCACAGCAAACTTCTACTTCAAATGTCCTCATTTGGTTCCTCACAGCCCACCTTTCTATGGTTCAAAAGCTACCTATCCAATAGGTATCAGTCAGTAAAATGGCACTCCACCCTCTCTCCATGGTTGCCAGTCACCAATGGTGTACCACAAGGCTCCATCCTTGGTCTTCTCCTCTTTAACATTCTCACCAATACCATCCACACATCCACACAACAGGGCTCCCTAATACAATATGTAGTTGACTCCACATTCATTTGTGCATCTGACAACATAGCACACTTCCAAAAATTACTTAGGAAGCTTTACAGCAACTGAAACAGGACTTTGTAACTCACAACTCACGCCCAACTCTAAAAAAAAACAAACAAACTACTACTTTTTCCCCAAATCCCTCTCCCATGAAAGAACAAAATTTAAAGTCCTCTTTCTTGGTAATAATAACCATTGAAGTCAGTTCTCATAGCAAATTATTAGGGATGATTGTCGATGATAATCTTAAATTTGACCTGCATATATAAAACTGTATAAGAAAAACTCAGCAAAAACTAGGGATGCTTTACAGAGCCATCTCCCCGATGCAACTAAAACTACACTTGCTAGTACTTATCTCCTCTCCACACTCCTTTACGGCAGTCACATCCTTACTAACCATCACACATCACAAAAATCAAAACTTGAATAATGCTGTAACAAAGTTTCTAAATTTGCAGCAAATACCCCTTTCAGAACTCTTCACTATATAGCACTAAAAAGCCTGCATTGGTTACAACTACCCCGTCAACTAACATGGGTACACTTTCAAATCTCAAATTACTGAAATATCGAATTTCAGTACTTCAAGTGCAGTTTTTTTAAACTGCATATTAATGAATTGCACATTGCTGAATCAGTAGTAGTTGTGGTATCGTTTGTTGTGTGTGGTGTGCTGTCTCTTTAAGGTATAGTGTGTTCTGGGATTTAGACATGGCAGTTGATGTGTGATTATGTACAGAGATGCAGTTAGGTTTGTAGTGTGTTAGGTTTTGGGGTATGAATGTGTTTTTATAATTTTTGGGAAGTTTTAGGAGTAGGTTGGGGTAGGTAGGTGAGAGTGTGTGTGTGTGTGTGTGTGTGTGTGTGTGTGTGTGTGTGTGTGTGTGTGTGTGTGTGTGTGTGTGTGTGTGTGTGTGTGTGTGTGTGTGTGTGTGTGTGTGTGTGTGTGTGTGTGTGTGTGTGTGTGTGTATGTGTGTGTGCGTGTGTGTGTGCGTATGTGTGTGTGTGTGCATATGTGTGTGGAAGTATGCTTTGTACATGTGAAGTGTGTGTGTGTTTATCGGGGGTATACATGTGGCAGTGTGCGATGGAAGTGTAGGTCACAAAGAGGTGGGTCTGTTGTGTTGTTTGTGGTAGTGCAACCTTGGAGTTGGTATATTTAAGTAGTGGAGGTGTGGAGGGCATAGCCCCCAACATGGAGGATGCAGGGGGGGCTTGCTTCCCTGCTTACACTTAGATTATTTTGTTTTGTTGATGTGTGTGTTGTGTTTGTTTGTGATGGCATAGGGAGGTAGGTAGTGTCTGAGGTTTGCTTGTGTGGTGGAGGGTTTATTTAAAAAAATGTGTTTATCCTGAAAATTCTGTATTATGAATTTTCAGTAGAATGATATTTGTTTTTTTAATTTTTCATTGTAGTGGTCTTTTGACATTCTCATTTTGAAATACTGAAATCCAATATTTCAGTACTTCAAGATGTGAACGTGGACCCACTAACATATAAACAGCTTCTTACTACCTACAAAATTATCCCGAATCCATCTGCTTAGCTGGCACTAAATAACATTCTACTCAATTATGTTCCTAGTCAGTCATTATGATCCAGTGACCAAAAGTTCCTGTCTGTCCACAAACCTATCAAATCTGTTGGGTATTTTCTGTACTCATAACATGTTGCTAAGGCATGGAACTCCTTACCTCTATCCATTGGGTCAGTTCCCTCTCTCAACTTTCAAAACCATTCTGACAGTCTTCACAGTCAAAAGCTGGCTCTGTTCTTGTTCAACACCAGGATAAACTATATCCCTAAATGTGAACAAATACCTATTCGTACATCTCCTTATTCTCCCTTCTTCACTCACTTCCTTACTTCTAACAATTTCTCTCCCCCCTGGCATTCTCTTTAAATATACCATAAGTCTGCTTTTCTCTCACTTTGTATTGCAATTCCTGTTTGTATTATAGTAACTTACCTTTAATTTCTCTATAAACTGGCTAAAATTTCTCTAACTATTAAATCGTTTTCATATAGCTTATCTTTACTCTTAACCAATGTTTTCAGATTATGTCTAATTTGGTATTATTTTAAAGACTGTAAAATTATTATTCTTAAAATATTTTGCAATACTTTGGAGCTTTTGTCTCTGACCTCTGCTGAAAATGGGCTCCTACCCAATCGGACGTTCCTGGTAATCAAATAACAATAAATATATAAATAAATAAATAAATAAATAAATAAATAAGTAAATAAACAATAATAAATAAATTTCAAACATTTCATTCCTACACTGTTCTCTGCTTCCTGCCTTCAGGAAATAAATTAGTCCACACTTAGTTTACCACTTGAAAGGTTGAACATTTGAAAATATTCTCAGTCAGTTTAAACAAGCTTTTACCAGACCTGTCAATCAAGCTCAGTTCAAATGATCTAGCCCATTAAGAGCTCTTTTCTCAGAGTTAATATTAAAATAAATAAATGATGGTTACATTTGAAAGTAGGTAAAAATACCAACACTGACTGAGGGATGCGGCTAAAAACAAACATACCTTTTTCAATTAATCAGGAGAAATGCTAGGGCAGTAGGCTGATCATATATTGTCTTATAGTTTGAAGGCAGGCATCAACAAAACACTGAGTCGTTTGAATGACATTTGTTTGACAGATTTGGTAGAAGCTACTTAGGCCTACCTTAGGTTTGCAAAATGTTAAACGTTGCAATTGCAAAACCAAGTGTGTGCTGACTGACAGCTTGAGAGTAGAGAGCAATACTGCTTGACTTTAAGAAGACAGAGAAAAGTCGGAGGAAGTCTTTTATGTATATGAAAAAGTGCTGACCATAGTTGATGGCTCTAACAAAAGAGTTTTCATTTCATTGCTTTTGCTATAGTAATTGTTAATTTTTAATTTGCTAAAATCTCTGCTTAGAATCAATCATAGGAAAATACTTTGCTTCTGGCATGGCAGACATAACCACTGTAAATGTATAAAGTATGGAGAGCTCCATTTTATTGCCTATTAAGATTTTGTGTAACTAAAATAGGGATTTGTGTCTGATTTCACAGCTGTAACCATGCTGTTACCAGTTTAGTACACTGAATGTATTTCATATTCAAAGCCTTAAATTAAAACGATTGGAAGTTGCCTTGGAGCATGAGCTACTGGTAACACTGCAGAATCTGAATCTAATAAACTCCTGGATAACAGTTTAAACCACTAAACACATCTTTGTACTTTTTAAGCAAATCATCGTTGTGCACATTCTGACCAGATGCATAATGAAACTGCAGTCACAGTGTGATATTTTTCACAGTGCCAGGCTTCTGGGAAATAAAATGACCAACTAGGAGCAGCACCTATACCAACTATGAGAAATAGGTTAGCAGTACTAAAGCTAAGAAACTGAATCTGATTTTACATTCACATAGAAGTATTTTTGACTGACTGTCTTTATCTGATGCACCGAATAAGAAAGCAGTTTCCTCTCATTCATTTTCTGTGCTTTGAACATCTGACCAGAGGGTACATCACACTGCACCAGTGTTTAGTCCACAAATCACCATTTACTTATTAAAGTTGAACTACTTTCCACAGATTTCTAACTCTCTGGTTACTCATTGTCTATGCCCTTTTTTCTAAACTATTAGTTCCATATACTTTCTCAATATATATATATATATATATATATATATATATATATATATATATATATATATATATATATATATATTGCGCTTGATGCCATGGCTTTGACACCAGGCATCTGTCTCCATGAAGCCCTTTTGTAGGATGTCCACATCATTAGGAGTTTTGATTATGGCTCCTAGTTTGCAGTCATCTGTGAACTTCATTAGCCAAAGACCTTCTGTGTTAGCCTGTACTTTAGAAAAGTAGATACCAAACAGTAGAGGACCCAGGACTGAACTCTGTGGTACTCCACTTGTCACTGGTTTGAAGTCGGATTTGGAGTCTGCTACTTTCACAGTGTGGGTTCTGTCAGTGAGCCAGTCGTCAACCCATCTTGTGACATAGGGACTGATACCTAGTTTAGTGAGTTTATCTATAATTCCAGAGTGGGGGATGGTCTCAAAAGCCTTGGTGAGATCTAGATAGCCTGTGTGAACCACCTTATCCTTGTCTACGGCTTTGGTGACTGCTTCAAAGAAGTCTCTCAGGTTTAGGAGACATGATCTGCTTTTTACAAACCCGAACTTCGTGGGGTCCAGAGTTTGGAGATTACCAATGTCTTTCTGTATAAGATCCATGATGATACGTTCCATGGCCTTGCAGACCAGGATTGTTAGGCTAATGGGGCGGTAGCTCCCAGGGTCCATGGTGGCTCCCCATTTGTGGAGTGGGATAACCATTACTGTGTGCCATTCAGTGGGCACAAAGCCTGGGGTGAGGCTATGATTTAACATGGCGCTTAGGTGGGGTGCCAGTTCATTCTGCAGTTCATGTAGAACGCAGCCTGGGATTTTGTCAAGTCCCATGGATGCTGTGTTCTTGGCTTTGGAGAGTGTGGCCACAGGGAACTCATTTTTCTGACTTTTGTCCACCTCATTAAATCCTTTTAACTGAAAATCAGTTTCTTTTATTTTTTCATACTTTGACAACTTGATTTTCATGTAGTTTCTACATGTCTGGTTATTTTCAGTACATCGATTTTTATTATGCATACATGCATACCTGGTGCAGAACTTACCAGAAACATGTTTCTTATGTATTTCATACTTTGCCAACTTTCACAAGTTATTTTACTCCATTTTTACTCATCAAGTATTATGAGTTACTGTCATCACTGCAACATTTTTCATCTCTCAGATATTTTAATAATGATGACACCATTTCACTTGCTTTGCATAGACACCAGTTACTTTACCTAACATTGCTCACAATTGTCTCACAAATCTGTCCCTTATATGATCATTTCTGATGCCTCAAACAATTATGTCTATCATGTACATATTATGTATCTCACCAAATTTACACTCTTTAGCTCTAATCTTCAATTTAGTCATATAAGCATCTATAGACTTTGTGGGATTTTGTGGCCTCATACAAATGTGGATATGTGGCAGATTTTCCTTGGCTGACTATGACTCTGAGAGCTTTCTCTTGTCTATGCAATATTTTTATTTTCTCTCTCTCAAAACCCAGATCAATCTGTATTATACATTTTCAGGCCTTCTTCACCTGCAAAAGCATAGCACTTTTGTACTTCTCAGTAGTTTTGCCAGATATATCACTTCCAATAAGGAATGCATCATATTCCTTGGTTCACAGTTTCCAGCTTTCAGAAAAATTACCCTATAGAGAAGACGGCTTTTTTGTAATTACTTCTCATGCCACATAAGATATTAAATTTGTAAGTATGAATAATTAGGTAAGACATAGGACTGTATATTTCCATCTTCATTATCTCAGTTTCATACAGTGCAACAATATAGAGGAACCAAGACAGCAGGATATAGATGCAAGACTATGGAAGCAGTAGAGCTCCTAACATTTTAATAATATAATTTGAGATTTGAATATTGCACTGGAAGGCGGTGGTGGTGCTGTGGTAGCGCTGTCGCCTCACAGTAAGACTCTGTCCAGTTTGACTCTCAGCTAGAGCGTCTTCTGCGTGGAGACATGCGTGAATGGGCGTACCTTCATTGAATGTTGTGCATTAGGGCTGGCAACTCAGCACGTAAAAATCAACTGCCAATCATTAGCGGACCGGAGTTCCGCTGTGGCGACCCCCTAACTGGGAAAAGCTGAAAGACACAACATCTGGAAGGAATGCTGTAACTTCTCTTTGAGCCTGTACTTTTGTGTCCCTTAAATGCTATTATGACGAAGATTTCACAAGAGTTTAGAACTCCAGTCCCTTGTGTAGACTGAACCTTTTATTGTTTTCCATAAGGATGGAGTTTCTTTTTGCAGAAACGCTTCTTTTCTGTTTAAGATAGCAGTTTACACTGTGTTGAACCAAAAAACTGATCTTATTTTTTTTCTCCCATCCATGGTCAGAGTATCTTACACCTTATGGATCCCAGTAACCAACTTGCCAACTTGTCAGTTTTGTTTCCAAGACTAAAGATGTTTAGGAACACAGTCAGTTTTTTGTGACTTGATCACAGGTGACAAGAATCCTTTCTTGAGTAAACAAGATATTTCTGACTAAAATGCTGATATTCATACTAGGGTAATTATTCATAAAGCATGTTTGCATTGTGCTTCTTGCTTCAAAAGCAAAGAAAATCTGTATCTTGAATTTACTAAAATCAAATTGTAATATATTTTATGCCTTAATATTTAAAGAAAATATATGTGTGTTAAACAGAAATGTGTCCTTTTAAGTATGAAAACAAAAACATTGGCTATGTTGTGAGTCTGAAAAGAATTCATGATTACAACTGTAGTTTAAGAATAATTTTTTAAGTGCTGCAGCTTGACCATTTCTGGTTGTTATTTTGACCTATAGGGCTTCTTATGCTGCTTCTAGATGTCCTTATAAAATTATTAGGACAAGCACCTGGATGGTGAGTTCTCTGCATGATCTGATAGCTCTAAATGCAAGAGAATGGAATTGCAGATGTGTGAATATTAATCTGAACAATTAAAGCATTTATACGCTATAACAATTAACATGTCACCATCA
>NC_056744.1:1288640457-1288695457 GCF_019279795.1 Protopterus annectens | reverse complement strand
CACTCAACTTTCCTCACTTGTCTAGAGGAAAACAGTTTTTAGTACTTAATAAATAAGCACCTATCCAGGCATGTCTAAGTGTCAGCTCCCTGTGTTTTCTCCTGTCTACCTGATGTTGTTGTTGTCTTTTGGGTTTTCCCGGTTAGGGGTCGCCACAGCGCAACTCCAGTCCGCTAATTATTGGCAGTAGATTTTCACGGTGCTGAGTTGCCAGCTCGATGCCCAACCTTCAACGAAGGCACGCCCATTCACGCATGTCTTTTGGAACGCCACTCGACCCGTGGGGAGGACATGCAGACTCCACACAGAAGGCACTCCCTGCACACTAGCTGAGAATCGAACAGGAGAACCTCTTGTGAGACAACAATGGTACCGCTGCACCACCGCAGATGTCCTGTCTACCTGATGAATCTGGGCATCTTGGGGCAATGCAGCAATTGCCTCATGTAAACAGACAGTCCTCTCCTCCTACCACCCAACACTACAACCTGTGAGAGATGCACTTATATAGCCAAACTGGAAGCAAAGCTCGCTTCACCCAAGACTGGACTAGACAGTAAAGATGAGAAGGTAAACACTTGCACCACACCACACTCATCACATAGTCCCTCAAAATCTACACCATCAAAACAGACACATAAAAACACAAAACACACACCTACATTCATTGAGGCTCTCAATAAAAATTTGCTCAAGCAACAGAGACCTCCAAAGCAGAAATGCAAGCAACCTCCACCCCCTAACACAACCCAAATGACACATAGCCCACAAACTCAGTGTGCAGCTCAACCACAGCCCATAAGGCATAACAACGTACCCAATACTCTAGTCATAAGTGACTCTATAGTCAGGCACACTGATGTTCCACTCACCAGACAAAACAAAGAGAAAGTTACTGTCAGCTGCCTGTCGGGTGCCAGGATCCGCCACATGACACACGCACTCAGGACACTCTACAACAAGTACAAATATGACTCTGTTATTGTCCATGTTGGTGTGAATGACTTGAGATGTATCTCCCTGGACTACATGAAAAAAGACGTGGAGGAGCTCTCCGATCTTGTAGCCCAGGCAGGTATGACCCTAGCCCTGAGTAGCATCTTGCCATCACTCAGAATGATACCACAGTACAAGGACAAAATGATTGACTTCAACAATTGGCTAAGCTTCTGGTGTAATTCGAAGGGGAACCTATATCTGTCTGCCTGCGATGACATGATCAACAGACCAGGATGCTTTGCCAGAGATGGCCTGCACCTGTCGCCCTTGGGATTCCGGATACTGGCTAAGGCTCTTGCCACCCCTATATTGCCTTTTTTAGGGAAGGTTCAAATGACAAATTCACCACCATAACAGGTACAAGCAAGCAAAATCTAAGGGTAATGCTACTCAATGTTAGAAGTCTAAACCTCAAAATGCATTCAGTTGAGGCACTCCTTAAAATGGAGTACATCGACATCTGTGCAGTGACAGAGACCAGGTTCAAGGCTCCAGAGAGTACCCCTGCATTACCAGACTATAATTCATGCCACACCTTTCGGCCACCTAACCTGGACCAAAACACTACAGGTGGAGGCATGTCCATATTCATTAAAGATAGCCACACCTCCAGGCTAGTTTCTTAGCATAATGCATCTGAGATTATCCAAGTGCAACTAACTCTGGGCAAGACTGCAATCCAAATTGTAACTTGCTACAAATCCCCCACCATGCCCCAGGATTCCCACTCCTCATTTCATGATACACTGGAACATTTTAGGGTACAATCCAACACCCTCATAATGGGTGATTTCAACTACCCCACCATTAACTGGGAAAACTACTCATGTACCAACACTTTTGCTCAACATTTTCTGGAATTCATAAATTCCAACGCCTTGGATCAACGTAGCCACACCCCCACCAGGGGTAGCAATATCTAAGACCTGGTCATTACCAACATGGGTGACCGGTGTTCCACACCAGAGGTCAATTCCTCATTGGTCAGATCCGATCACAAGCTAATCACCCTAGACATCCACATCCTGCCCCAACCCCCCATTAGGGAAACCACCGTAAAAAAATTTCTCCAAATTCAACTTCACGCTTCTTAAGACAGAAGTGGCAAACTTCATGACACCCATGCAGATGGACAATAGAGGTGCGACTGCTGAATCCTACAAAAATGCACTTTATAAGCACTTACACGAGTGCATGGATCGTGCTATCCCTAACAGAACCAAGATGCTATCCTCAAAAAAATGGAAGCCAATCTGGTGGCCCCCTGCCATAAACAAACTCTACAACAGAAGAAAGAAACTGTTGCAAAAAAAGAGTAAAAGCCTATGATTGCAGGAACTCCCTGGTCAGCCTCAGTAAGAAACTGAAATCCCTCATAAAATCCTCCAAAGCAGGTTATGAAAACAAAATTGCCACTCATTCTAAAGACATCCACAAAGCATTCTATAGCTATGTCAAGAATCTCAATGGCAACTCTCAGATCTGCTCTGAGTTACAGCACAATGATACTAAATATACAAAACCAACTGATATTGCCAACATCCTAGCAGATAGGTTCAGCGCTAACTTTACCACTCTCTCACCCCTAAAGGGCCCATCTCTATATCGGAAGAATGCAAAGTTCCTGTAATCACGACTGCACAGTTAAAAACCACACTCTCTAAAGCCAAGAACACAGCAACCATGGGACCTGACAACATCCCAGGCTGCATTCTACATGAACTGCAGAATGAACTGGCACCCCACCTAAGCACCATATTCAGTCATAGCCTCACCTCAGGCTTTGTGCCCACTGAATGGCACACAGTGATGGTTATCCCACTCCACAAAGGGGGAGCCACCACGGACCCCAGGATCTACTGCCCCATTTGCCTAACAAGCCTGGTCTGCAAGGCCATGGAACGTATCATCATGGAACTTATAAACAAAGACATTGGTAATCTCCAAACTCTGGACCCCACCCAGTTCGGGTTTGTAAAAGGCAGATCATGTCTCCTAAACCTGATAGACATCTTTGAGGCAGTCACCAAAGCCATAGGCAAGGATAAGGTGGTACACACAGCCCATCTAGATCTCACAAAGGCTTTTGACACCATCCCCCACTCTGGAATTATAGATAAACTCACTAAACTAGGAATAAATCCCTATGTCACAAGATGGGTTGCCAACTGGCTCACTGACAGAACCCACACTGTGAAAGTAGCAGACTCCAAATCTGACTTCAGACCAGTGACAAGTGGAGTACCACAGGGTTCAGTCCTGGGTCATCTCCTGTTTGATATCTACTTTTCTGAAGTACAGGCTAACAACAGAAGGTCTTGGGCTAACGAAGTTTGCAGATGACTGTAAACTAGGAGCCATAATCCTACAAAAGGGCCTCACTGAGACAGATGCCTGGTGTCAAAGCCATGGCCTCAAGTTCAGTGCCAAAAAGTGTATTGTCATCCCCTTTGGTAAAAACTCTGTACCCATGAGCTACCACATAGGTGATAGTCTGCTTAACATTGAAAGTGTGACAAGAGACCTTGGAACACAGGTGGACAGTAGTCCCTCCTTTGATAATTACATCACCACAGTAGTCAGGAAATCCTTCTACATGGCACACTTCATCATAAAAGGTTTCTCATCCAAGAAAAAAGAGGTCATCGTTCCCCTTTACTTGTCGCTCATTAGACCCATTATAGAGTACAATGTCCCTTTTGGTATGTACCTCACAAGACATCTACAACAACTGGAAAGGCCGCAGAAATACCTCACAAAGAGGATTACCGGCCTCAAACAGATGCCCTACACAGACCGTCTCAAAAAAACTCCAGCTTTACTCCGTCGCATATCGCCTACTCAGAGGTGATCGCTGCCTAACATACAAAGCTATGGCAAACCCAGAGCTGTTGGACATGCTCCACTTAAATAAATCCCAATCCCTCTGAGCTAGACGCTCTAGGGACCTAAACCTTGTCACCACAATAAAAAGAACATGATGGAGGGGTAGATTTCTGTCCCAGAGACTTCCCATACTCTGGAACAAACTACCTATCTATGTCAAACAGAGCTTCTCATTAGCACTCTTCAAGAAAAATCTTGATGATTGGATGGGAATTAGGAAATTCACCCTGGGGATCTGCTCGACAGGGGCACAGGAAAATAATTTTCTTGGGTGGCGAAAGCCAGAGTACCTTTTTAGCTAGGCTTATATAGGCCCTAGAGCCAATAGCCTAGTGCCCACCTATGAACCTATGAATAAGAATCGAAGCCCAAATACTCTAACTGCAGAGAAAGTAGAAGAGAACAGATTATGGTGGTTCAGGCACATGTGCGGGAGAGCAGAAAACAATCTGGTGAAGAAAATTTGGGACAGGAAGAAGGTAAGAGGAAATGAGGTTGTCAGCTCACATGTCAAAATACTGCCAGGTTAATGGATAAAACTAAGGGATGCTTTTTGAATCTTTTTTTGTTTTCAAAAATTTCTTTATTGCAGTTTTTTAGGTTACAACATATAATACATTATACAATAAGATACACACACAACATACAACAAAACTAACATTCTATATACAATATATACAAAGAAGTCACTTCAAAAATCCAGTTTTGTACTAACCACATATTCTGCAGTGATAAGAAGAATAAAACAGTACGATTTTTTAATCAACTTATCTACTCAAATATTTATAAAATGACAATGTTAAAAAGGTTCTAAATATATCCTTATTGATTGTCTTACATATATTGCATATTTCACTTTTAGATTTAATATTTTTACCTCTTGAGAATGAAATCTAATAAGTATTCCCAATACTCTTGGTAATATTTACGTTTCTTAGTAACATATAGTAGCTTGTGGGAGGCAATGTATTTAATTGCTACATTTTTAAAACCTTCCCATGTGAGTGGGGTTGCAATAGTCCAATTCTTTGTAATATAGAATTTGACTAGAGAACATATGGTGGTGAGGACATGCTGTAAGACTCTGGGAAGATTATTCATATTTATGTGCAGTATAACTGTTTCCCAACATAAAGTACTTTTTTGCTAGCCCATTTTCTCTAGTCTTGCCCTTAGTGAACACCATAAGTTATGAACTTTATTACATTCCCACATAACATGTAGAATGTCTGCTTTCTGAATCTTATAAAGGAGTATGCTGGATACTTTGTAGTGGCTTATAATGTAGATGGTGGTTTGCATGCTCCATGAAGTTATCGCATTTGTAATGAACATGGAGTACACTTTCCATAAGGGATTATTAACGCTGTAATGTGTTACATAGGTATGCCATTGAGGACATTCTATGATAGACTTGAGCCAGTTTACTTTGTATGTAAGTCTGTAGTTGTTGTTGAAGAAGAGTGCCCATCTCTCACCACTGCTGTCTTAACAAAACTTGGCTTGACTGTTTATAAGGTAAAAAGGAAAAAGCACTAATTGACAAGTTAAAAAAAAACACCCAGAAACAGAACAAATACATCTCCTATCATCTCATACAATATAAAAGAGACTTCATTCTCTAATATTGTGAGACAAATGTGCTCAATTATGTTATTAAAAGAAAAACAAAAAGTTTTACTTTTTGGTGTTTTTCAATAATTATTGTTTATAGTCTTTCTATGGCTTAATTTTAAGTTTAATTATGTGGTAGTTCCAATCGCAGATGCTAGCTATGAACAGAGGGGAAAAGAGGCTAAACACAAGTGTCACTGGGTCAGGGAGTTATGCTTGATCTGCAATTCATGTCGAAGTGCTTTTCAGAAGTTTGGGATAATCATGTTAGTATAATCAGATAAAACTGCTTTTGAAGAATGCCAGTACTGCTGAATAGGTTTGTTTTGCAAAGCTTGAAATGAAACCCTGAAAAGTTGTTAGAATTTTTTTTTTAATCAGGATTACAGGACTCTTTATGAAAATAAAATTGACTACATTGATGTAGTTTTTTTCTCACACCTAGAATAATATTATAATGTGGAAATTAGAAGAGTAAATAAAAATAACAAGAGAAAACAGTTTGGCCAGCATTCAAAGGAGTTGTTTGTAGGTACCTAAAACATGGATGGAGACTTTCTTTGTGAATTTAAGTTTTAAATGGCCCTTCAAAACATTTCTAATTATGTACTACTCCTGTTCTGTTTCAGGAGATGACAGCAAGCAGAATTTGTGTTTTTTTATGTATTTTTTTGTAGTGCCAATGGAGCTGAATTTATAAACATTTTGTTGGAGCTAGCACACACTTGTCATTCATTGCGAGCTGTCTCAGGTGGGGAGTTGTGATGGCTGTAGACTCATTTATTTATTTATTTGTCTGCAGTGTCTTTTTTCCCCTGTACAGTATAGCGGAAAGGCCAGAGGTTTGGTTTCTAAACTGATATCCTCATGTGCATATATGTACTCACATTCCCCTCTGATGAGTATTTAACCTTCCAGACATTTTGCTCCTTGTAATAATATATTGCATGCAGTTCCATTTACCTACTTACTTGCTGAGCTATGAAAATGTTTCATATCTTTAAAATGAAAAGACCATACTGTCTGTTTCACAGTAAAAGACATATTTTGCATCATTTTCTCACACTCAAGTTATTTTTTTAAACTTTTGTTTCCTACAATCCTACTGGAAGTGTGATGAGTTATGATATTGTGTATGCAAAGTTCATGCTAATTAGTCTTCCACATTTTTGGCCACATGTACCTAGTATTCAAGTGCCTTTGACCAGATTTTCTAGGTTTGCAGGTTGGGAGGTATGTGGGCCTGTGTTAGCCTAAAGTAATTTAATTTAAATTCATAACAGGCCCGTGTCCATTAACTACAGAGGATGGAATAAGTTCTTAGCCTGTAGTACATGCACTAGGATGAGATGTAGCAGGGGGCTTCAAAATTCCCAAAATTGACCATTTCATGTGCTTTTCATCATGTAAACCATTAGTATACCTGATGATGTACACAGTGACTCACTTATGTGTGCCTTCCAAGGAGCCTGTGTTTGCTAATATCTCCTTCTCAAGAGTGGTTATTTAAATTCCTAAGCACATTAGTCCTTTTCGCACAATGCCCCCCTAAGGTAATAATAAACAGTAATAACATGAGGAAAAGTAAAAACTTTTCTCCCCCTCACTGAGACAAACAGTTCATTTTTTTTGCTGTTTTCCAGAAGTTTTGTCAGACAGCTCTAAGTAATACATACACATATGCCTATGCACACACAAGCATATGTAATACATATATATATATATATATATATATATATATATATATATATATATATATGTATATATATATATGTGTATATATATATAGGTATACTTTTTATACTGTATTTGGCCCTTTGTGGCCATTGTGGAGAATACTAAATCACCAGCAGTCTTAAGACAAGATTTTCTTTTTTATTAAACATAAACACTTTGCATAGCCACAACAAAAATGGAGTCAGTTCACTCAACTTCATGGCCTCACTGCAGCTTTACAAAAACACAGCAGTCCCTCATGGAGCGGGTTTGTTGTTCAAATGTCTTTATACACATTTCTTCAGTACAGAAGCAGCTCAAACTAAAAAGAAAGACAGTGTTTACACTTTCAAGTTATGTTCCTAGAAAAAAGTAAAATAAAATAAATTCTTTGTAATTTATTTGATAATGCAGTCTGTAGATCCATTTTGTACCAGGAGACTGAGTTCCGTTCCGCACAGAGAGCCCAGCAACATAAAAAAGAATTCCATCACAACATTTTGTGAAACTCCCAGTTTAGCTCTGTTCCTGAGAGAGTAGCTCTACAAACAGAAATGTGTCCTGGTTCTCTCTATGCTCTAAATCTTTATAATGACTAAATTTTAAAACTTTCACTTAGGTCTTCATTTCTTTAAGTAAGCAAATTGTTCTGACCTATTTTACTCTCAAAAAAACAGATTTCACGTGGCTTTTCAAGCACTTACTTCATTATACTTGAAGAGCTTATTGACTTAGAACGTATACTTAACTGAACTTCTCCTTCTGACTTGAAGCGACTCCTTTCTATCTCTTGCTTCTTAACTTATAAGTATGGGATGGCGGACACATACTAGGACCTTTGAAGATAGCATCTAAAGTTGAATCTATAGAGATATATTTACATATTCATATGTATGCATGGATTCACTTTATAATCTCGAAATACTGAAATCTTGAATTTCAGTATCTCAAGACTATAATGTGGAACATTCACAATATCGAAATCCCAAAAGCGCAAAATTCAAAATCGTGACTTTTAAATAAACCTTCCACCACACAAACAAACATACATACATACACCTTCCTCCAGACACTACAACAAACCAACAACAGATACACAAACACAACACTACAAATACACACACCTACCCTACATATAAGCAGGGAGGGCAAGCCCCCATGCACCCCACAGCCACGCTACTTATATATATTAACTCCGAGGTCGCACTAATAAGACAAAGACACTAAACCCACCACTACATACTCTATATTCCCCTTGCACAAACCCACATCACATACGTATGAACAACATCACTCTCAACACTTACACACTTACACACTCACACTCTTACCTACCTACCCTAACCTACACCTAAGACTTTCCAGCACACTCACATACACTCAAATCCCTACCCAAATCACTTAAAAAAGAGCACTTATCTTAATCTCCACATATATCCACACAACAGCAGGCAAACCATATCCCACAGCACACAGCACCTTCCAAACACAGCAAATCCCGTGTAGTGAGCCACCACAACCGTGGATTCAACATTCCGAATTCGGTCAAGAGCAGTTTTGCTCAACTGCACTTTCAGCACTTTCATCTCGAGATACTGAAATTTGAGATTTCAGTATTTTGAGATAGTAAAGTGTTTCCGTATGCATATATATATATATATATATATATATATATATATATATATATATATATATACATATACTTACATATTTATACTCTGTTTAACAGCAATGGACTATTATCTTCCAAATTGTTCTCAAGTAGTACCTAGTACTGTTAGATTTTTTTTTCTTTGTTTAATTTCTTCAATCTTTTGGGTTTCTAATATTATGATGAGAATGGAGTCCAGTCCTAAGTCAGGGTATGATCGAGAATGGAGCTCATTCCTATTTTAGGGTGTTATTAAAATTCATAAAATTAGTATTGTTTCAATCTTTGATGTTAGCCAAAAGTGCTCTTTGCAGCACCCAGAATGTCCCAGAACTGGGTCCTTCTCAAATTTATATGGAGTTACATTTACTGGTAGTATAACTAAAATACAAGTGTAAATTCTTAATTTATTTTATTGCTCATACTACTACTGGAACTGTCTAAGTATCTTTCTTTCACATTGTTCTCATTTCCTTTGTGTGTGTGTGTGTGTGTGTGTGTGTGTGTGTGTGTGTGTGTGTGTGTGTGTGTGTGTGTGTGTGTGATCTCTGAAACTACTGAGTCAATGACCATTAACAAAATAATGGTGCATATTCAATGTTAGATGACATGATATGGTGGTTTTATTAATGAAAATATTTTTGTAGCTATTACTATATTTACAACAACACTTTTTTCTACTCACAAATAACTATGGCAGTCGTAACTGGTCTTGTCTGCCACACTGCTCTGAGGCAGAATCTAGTGCTGTTGGTATATTGACATTTCCTGTATTAGCAGCAGAGGATCTCTCTTGTTTTTCTCATATGTCACATTATATAGTCACACTGTAGATAACAATCCCTGGTATTCATTAACAATTGTGTAGGGTTTGTGCAAAGCCTACATGATTTAAGTGCATTAGTGAGATGAGCAGCAGCGCTCTTTGAATATGAATGCAGCTCATCATGCTTACACGTTTATAGCAGTAATGTTGTCAGCCATGAAGTGGTGTAGGGAAGTGGGAGCACACCATGAAAACAAAATGGCTGACTATAAGCAAACCTATTATGTGAACATGTGCAGACAGGTTATAAGTTCATAGGTTCATAGGTTCATAGGTTCATAGGTTCATACTAGGCTATCTGCCCTAGGGCATTTATAAGCCTAGCCAGAATGTGTTTGGCTTTCGCCACCCATTTTAAATTTATTTTGCTATGCCCTTTTTCGAGGTTAGTATACTGTGCCTCTGTCTAACAGTGACACAGAAGTGATACCCGGGGTAAACCTATGATCTCCCATCCACTCATCAAGATTCCTCTTGAAGAGAGTCAATGAGGGACTCTGCCTAACCTGGACTGGGATTTTATTCCAGAGTGAAGGGAGCCTCTAGGTTATGAATCTGTCCCTCCAGCATGTCCTATTTATTTCAGTGCTGAGGTTCAAGTCTCTCGAGCACATAGCTTGATGGGATTTGGATTTTCTGAGGTGCAGCATGTCCATTAATTCTGGGTTGGACATGGCTTTATACATCAGGCACAGATCGCCTCTGAACAGGCGGTTTGCCACTGAGTAGAGCTGGAGTTTCTTTAACCGGGCAGCATATGGCATCTGTTTGAGCCCTTTGATCCTCTTGGTGAGGTACTTTTGGGGTCTTTCCAGTTGCTGCAGGTGTCTGGTAAGGTACATTCCAAAAGGGGCATTGTGCTCAATTATGGGCCTGATGAGGGATGAGTAAAGAGGCACGATGACCTCCCCTGATCTAGATGTGAATCCCTTCATGATTAGGTGGGCTATATAAAATGTTTTTCTAACCACTTTGGCCATGTGGTTGTCAAATGAGAGATTGCTATCAACTTGGGTCCCCAGGTCCCTAATTACTTCTTCTGTACTTAATGGATTACCACCTATGTGGTAATTTGTGGGCACTTTTTTTTGCCAAAGAGGATGACTATACACTTTTTGGCATTTAGCTTGAGGCCATGGCTCTGGCACCAGTTGTCTGTTTCTATGAGGCCCTTTTGGAGGATGCTTGTGTCGGCTGGAGAGTCGATTATGGCGCCCAGTTTTCAGTCATCTGTGAACTTGGTCAGCCACAGTCCTTCCGTGTTGGCCTGTACCTCCGAGAAATATATACCGAACAAGAGAGGTCCCAGGACTGAGCCTTGTGGGACACCACTTGTAACTGGTTTGGAGTCTGACATGGCTCCAGGAATTCTAACCATGTGGGTTCTGTCCTTGAGCCAGTTTGCAATCCATCTAGTGACATAGGGGTTTATATCTAAGCTGGTGAGCTTATCTATAATGCCCGAGTGGGGTATTGTATCAAAGGCTTTTGCGAGGTCCAGGTAGGCTGTGTGGACCACCTTCCCCTCGTCAATGGCCTTGGTGACTGTTTCAAAGAAATCAACTAGGTTTAAGAGGCAGGATCTACCCTTAACAAAGCTGAACTGGGTAGGATCCAATGTCTGTAGGTCCCCAATATCTTTATTTATGAGGTCCATGATGATCCTCTCCATAGCTTTGCAGACCAAGCTAGTCAGGCTTATGGGGCGATAGTTTCCAGGATCTGTTGAGGCACCACCTTTATGGAGAGGGACCACTGATGCTGTACGCCACTCTTTGGGCACATATCCTGTAGTAAGGCTGAGATTGAACAGTAGTTTTATGTTTGGGTTTAGCTCTTCTTGAAGTTCATGTAGAACGCAGCCTGGGACACCGTCTGGTCCCATTGATGCTGTGTTTTTTGCTTTGGAGAGGGCGGCTCTTACCTGAGCATCTGAGATGTCAGGGGGGAAGCACTCTGCTGGGATAGATATTTGCCCTTTTGGTCGGCGGGTCGGAGAAGATTGCGCTGAACCTGTCAGCTAGGATGTTGGCAATGTCTGTGGGTTCAGTGTATTTTTGTCATTTTGGACTAATTCTGAGCATATCTGGGAATTACCACCCAGGTTCCTAACATAACTAAAGAAAGCCTTGTGATTATCCTTAGTGTCCTGTGCAATTTTTCTCTCGAAGCTGGCCTTAGACAATTTTATGAGTGCCCGTAGTTTTTTGCTAATACTGATCAGTGATGCCTTCCCTTTTTGGGATTTTCCTCTATCATTTAGTAGCTTCCTCCTTCTATTGTATAGTTTGTTTATGGCTGGGGTCCACCAGACAGGACGCCTGCCTTTGGAGGATTGGGTCTTGGTTTTATTTGGGATTGCATGATCCATGCATTCCTGAAGGTGTTCATAGAATGCATTTATAAAGGATTCTGCGGTCTGGGCCATATTTTCCACAGGCCCGGGGGCTTTGAAGGATTCCACCTCAGTTTTGAGGAGTGTGAAATTTGCTTTAGAGAAGTTTTTCACTGTGGTTTTCTGGGCAGGGGGTGGGGTCGGGATGTGAATATCCAGTGAGATTAGTTTATGGTCTGATCTTACCAGTGAGGGATACACTTCTGGTCTGGAGCATAGATATGAACTAAGGGAAAGTTTATTACAGGAATTAAGAGGCAGGGGACATAAAACGGAGAATGTACACAGAATACAATGGTATCATGCAGACTATATCAAACAGAGGAGAGGGTAAAAGGAGAAAATGCACTGAGATAATGCAATCAAATGTGCTTATGTCATAAAGAAACATTTTAAACATAAATACTTCCATATTGATGTAATAAGAATTAATCCTGTTCACAATTCTTGACCCATGCTCATAACTAAAAACCGACATGCTAAAAAAGGATGTGACAGGGACACAAAGCAACATTGTAAAAAAAGGGGAGTACATGTGATATTAATGTTGATAACATGTTGGGTTGAGATAGTTAACAAGGACAATGGATACATAAGGAAATATTCACATAGACTGCAGTTATTGAATATGGCATGTATATATAAGGAATGTATGTGTGATAACTGACAATAATGCTGTGTTTTTCACTTCGTCATGTGTAAAACAAGAAGAAATGTGCCCTATAGTTGCTGTGTCATGCACATCAGAAAGTCACATGTTTTGCCATTTGTTGTCATTTGGCAATGCTAGAAAAAGGGTACATTACCTTGAAACATGTATTACAAGAATGAGCTGTATCTTCTTGTACATCCTAAACAGTACTATAATAACACTCAAAATACACAAGTGACAGATGACATTGCAGTAGGTCAAGGTCTCTGTTTGTAAATGGGGCACATCTACTACATGCTAACAAGAAATTACAGCAACCACTGCCATAACAGCACACAAACAATACAAACACAGAAGAAAGTGTCCTAACGCAGGCCCACTTTTATGATGAACTTGCATCATGCTATACAGTAAAAAATGTTCAGTAAAAAATGTTATGTAAACTGTCCTGTTGTATAAAGATAATAATTGCAGTAATACATAAATGTTTGGATGAAGACATGTAATACACAATTATTATATGAAAATTAAATAATGCCTGTGAACAATCAATGACATACTCAACATCTGCATCTTGCCAGACTCAAACAGATGCCAGGACCGATATCAGAAAGCTTGTATCAACTTTTGATAACACAGAAACAGGTAATACTGTGAGTGTCATGATGAACACACTTGAAGGGCTTACAGCACTTTCCTATTGTAATGGATTCCCTACCTTGGAGGGTGATGCCTTAAAATGTGACCCTCTGACTGTGCCATAAATTTATTTATTTTATTTTATTTTCATCATTGAGTTACAAAGAAAGTTTGTAAAGACAAAACTAACAACTCTACAGTTCCCTTATACAAACAAAAACACTTTGTATGATAAAGATACTAAATGAAATAATTACTACCACACACAGTTATAGTCCAAAACATTATATAAAGATAAAAATATTTTGAAGGATATGGAGTCAGCAAGAGGTATGATTGTGGTGCAAATACTTTCTTTGCCTAACCTACTCCTGTCTGGCAAAGGTATATGACAAACAGATGCCACCAGATTCAAACCTCTGCCTATCATGCAACACGCACTGCAGAGCTGTGTAACAACTAGGTCTGCCACATGACATAGCAATGGATCTTGTCACAAATAACTGAAATTAATCTGTTAATTAAGAAAGGACATTAGATGATAATTTTCCCAATATTATTTTGTCAGAATGATGACAAGGAGGTAACTATGCTAATGTTCATGCAAGTTGAGCAGTGCGATATGAATGTTTCTTGGCCAGGGAAGCTTTTCTGTTGCTTTGTACACACTGACCCAGAACTGAACCAGGCTCTGTTTGTGTTGATATGTTATACAAGACATTACTAAATGCATGTGCTGTAGGAGCACTCACACCACAACATTTGCAGAACAACTGTTTTACTGCCAGATTTCAAAATGAGTTTATATTTCTTTCTCCAAAGTAAAAATTGAGAGTAATAACTTCATGCAGTGTTGCTTGTGTTACGTCAGTACATTTATATAATGTTGCTCTTTGCTGGAATTGAACATCAAGTTATGTAAGTCTACTAACTAACAACATGTGTATGAATCACTTGTACCAGAGTGGAAATCATAACACACTTCCGAGACTCCCCTTGTGTGAAGTCATTACATCGTATGATTGTGGTGCAAATAATTTGCATGAGATGAAAGGGACACTTTATAACAGTTGTGTATGTTATTCATGCATAAATGCATAAGGGAACACAATGTTACTCAATGTATATTTTGAACAGCTGAGTATGTGTTGTCAGAAGCTATATGACACTGTGAAGAATGAATGCACCATGGTGCAAGTGTTGATAATATTGTGTTGCTAACATTGTGAGATATTGAATATTTGAAGCACTGACATCATATTATTGCTGCAAGGGATATGTTGCCAGTAATGTCTTTAAAGGACTGTTGCTATATGTCTATTTCTCACACAACATTATGTCCTGCTAGGTATACCCCAGCACACATGGTGCATAATTCTGCTGCCACTGTGATGGGAGAATGGCAATTATACACAATGTGTGGATAATCACAAATTTGAACACATTCCTTACTAAGGCAACAGCACACAAAACACTATCTCATTTCCCCACACCACAGGAAAAGCCTTAGTAGTTAGCCAAATTTCAATCCATGGCATCATAATTATCAAATAAAGCATTTGTGTGTGAATAATGAGCATATATTCTTGTAATAGAAATTCCCAGCTATGCATGTATACAAGAAATAGCTGGGTAACAACAAAATTACCTACATGCACATTCACAGTCATACTAACTCAAGTGAATCTAAGGAGTAATGGCTGGATCTGAACTGACTACCTGAGATCACAAGACACAGTACACTGCCTGAATCACACGTGCCGCACAAATGTGGGTATGTGACCTGAGTACTTGCATGATCTGGTGAGCCCTGGCCCCTGACACAACTAATTGTAACCTTCCCCTTTATCCAGCCTGGTAAGTGGGACATCAGTGTGTCCCACAATGGAGTTTCCTATAACCAAAATATTGAGTTGTGGAGTGTTTCATCTTATGGGCTTGGTATCTGAGGCACAATGAGATGTGGTTTTAAGTGTTGTGTTGGGAATTGTCTTGTTTGCATACATGCAGCATTTCTGAGGACTGCACCTGAGAGGCCTTTGAGATTTGAATAAGTTACATGTAAGCACCTCCACATATGTGGGTCTATGCTTGTGGTCCTTTGCGGGTGTAGTGAGTGATGTGTGTTAGTTGCTGACAATCTGTTTATTGCTTTTTGTGTTTGTATGTGAGAGTCTAGCCTCCAGTGTCAATGTGCAACTACATCTGTCACATACTGTATTGGTCTGTTTGAGAATTAAGTAGGATATCCATGCCCACCAAGCTAGATGCAGAGATAGCAAGAAAGTGCCCATCCATGGTTGCAGGTCCTAATGTGTACTTGAAAGGTTAGGCAAGGAGGGTGTTTGTAACCAGATGAAGGAAGGGTGCGTACGTGATATAATCTGCAGGTAACCTAACCAGTGATGCTGCCCAATGCCAAATCAGATGCTCTCATAGCAGAAATAGTCCTGGGTGCTATAATAAGTTTATAAGCACAGTAAACTTTCACAGTATAATGAAAATAAGCAATGTTTCCAGATGTTTGCATCCATACAAGGCACTGGCACAGCAGGTAGCTCCATGGAAATGTATATAAATTTATACTATCACTGGAAATACAGAAAATTGACTACTGAGCCCTCTGTCCAATAAAATGATCACAGTTAGATACCTTTATTTTGTGCTTCCCAACTCATATCACCCAGTAAACCCTTACTGCCACTAGATGAATAATCCCAGTCTTCCTAATGTAAAAGAATATCTGGACTTAAAATTAAAAGATACATTAATTATTCAGTAAAAGTACTTTGCTTTGTAGAAATAAGCCAGGAGCCACTCAATTCTGCAGCATTTATAAAGGCACTGAAACAAGGTAATCTAATTAATAAGCCATCCAGCCAATAAAACAGCTTCATGCAGGAATCTCTGGTATGTTTCCCCGGGTCTCCTTGATATGATCAACATTTCACAATGTCGAAATTCATATGGCCGAGACCATATGATCGACATTTGAAATGTCAAACATACAAGCAGACAAAAAAATAAATAAATAAAAACCTAGCTGTAATGATGCTAGCAGGGGGGCTCCCCCCTGTAACTTTAATATACAAACTCCGAGATCGTACAATAGTGCGGAAATGGAAATATTTCCATTCCACACTGTACAGAGATGCCGGTTCCCCATGGTCGATATTTCAAATGTCGATCATATGGTCTCGGTCATATGAATGTCGACATTGTGAAATGTCAACCATGTAAAGGGGACCCATTTCCCCACCCTATACAGACCAGGCTACCACCCACTGCCACTGGATAGAAAATCCACTGTTATATTGATTTAAAGACACAGACAACTGCTTGGTAGAGTGTAAAATAAAACTACTTTATCTAACAGTTAGCTAGATAATGAATTCAGGGCAAATAAATCAGTAGAACAGACAATGAGAGGCAAAATGCACTTTTTTTTTCAAAGTAAGCACAAGGAAAGGCAAATAAATAATTCAAGATATAAACAGCAGTATTTAAAGGTGTAAAGCTCAATTTACAGTAAGGGTGGGCAGCTTAAAATTATCTAGTTTAAAAAACAGATCAAATGAATGGGAAGGTAGGTGGGAAAAATAACTAGCAGGGAGTCACCACCAGTGCTTGTAGTTTTTTCAGGCCTTCAGTGTTATCAGAAAAGACAAAGACCCAGAAATTCCCTGTGCATTTAAATATCACTCAAGAAATAAATTAACCAATATAAAAAAACACACGATATGTGTGGCCTCTGTAATTAAGTGTCTATCTGCCACATAGAGCAAAATGTATCAGCAAACAAAAGCAACTGGAACCATGAACGATCTTAACAAATGCTGGTTTATCGAAGGTTACTGCACAAATAAAACAAAAAAAAACAGTCCAAGCAGATTTCTTAAAAACAGAAAACAAACTGTGGCAGGTGAAACAGAAAGTAGCTCTATCAGTTTAAACATGTTGTAGACAAAAATATAGATAGACTTTCCTCACCTAGTAGGGAGTCACCAAAAGTGCTAGTAGTTTTTGCAGCCCTTGAGTCTTGTCAGAAAAGATTCATACACATACAGACTAAGAGATTAGATTATGTTTCATTTCTGCACACATTTGTATTGTGTTACTCTTCATTTTTATCATAATTATTCAGGCAAGATCTCTACAAGACAGTATTCCCAAAAGGGAAAAAGCACATTAATACAGCAGTGGGATAATGGTGTGTTAATAAAATGTATATCCAACAGTTACACCCAAAGGAGTCAGTCCTTTTTTTTTTTCAAACTTTGTGTGGACTGTGAATTACTATATTCACATGTGTTCATGTGCTGCCTGCCTGCATGAGATATACTATTGCTTTTTGCTTTTTTTACTTTAAAAAAAAAAAAAAAAAAAAAAAAATCTTTTTTTTTTAGTACTTGTTTCTTCCTACTACTTTTTTTTTTTTGCATCATCTTCTTAACTTCTCAAATGTATTTTGTACTGCTTGGTGTAACTCATTCTAAGCCTTTAGTGTAAACACTATATAAAACATTCAAAAACAGTTGGCATACATCTGGATTTGAACCTTGAAAGTATTCCAAAAAAAAAAAAACTACAAACCTGCATATTAGTTAAGCACACTACATATGAACTGCTACTTCATAAACTTCAAATCTGACAACTGATTGAAGCAAAGGAAAACGTATTACATGACAATTGTAAAATCCCATAATGTGTACATACATTCCAGGAATAAATATGTAATAGTAAAAAGTGATGATAAAGAAGTTGGAACATGAAGACAGGGATACAGACAGACAGACAAAGAAGGTTATATTTTTCTTGGGCATTTTTTAACATCTTTGGGGTGTGTTACTGTTATGTTTTTTCCTGATAAATAATCTGTTTTGCTTTTTACAGTCAAGTGTTTCCAGTAGAGAGAAAGCAGGGGTCGAAATGAAGAAACATGACTGAAACATAAGCCAGATAATGGTGGGTTATTAAGACATGCAGACAACACTTACACACAAAACAGTAATATAAATAAAAAAATTACATATGACTTTTAAGTATTTCTGGATTTGCACCCTTGACATTATGCCAAAAGCATTTTGCAGACATTTGAATTATATCAAAAGACCACACAGGAAATGTTAATTAACAACCTTAAATTTCCTGGTTTGAAGGGACAGTTACAAAACAATGAGGCAAAGGAGAATGCAGGCATCAGGCTTCATCACTGTAATGACAATCTCAACATTACATAAGGTATACATTACAGCCGGCAGCATAATAAATGATCCAATGCTGAAAAGACACATCTTATCGTAAGGTGTTACATGTCATGATTTACACATTTGTCATGAAGCCAGGAATATTTGGACATCATGCTTCCTAACAATATTTGCAATTGGAACATCCTGTTTGGTATACATTCAACTCTTCAGCCTGCTCGAGAGATTAGTCTGACTATAAACAGTTCAGCGAGGTAAACAAAGTAGCATGATGGCACCAGAGTAATGAGGCTGATGCTAAAGACTCACAAGGCTGTGACATAAGCTGTGTTACAGGTGCCAGGCATTGTGCAAATGCTGAGGAGCCAGACTGATGATACAGAAAGGGCTAGAAATAGGGAGGGGGAGATAGGGAACATTATGACAGAAGTAGGGTAATGGTGACTCAACACAATATGTAAGCAATACCTACACATGGAATATTCTAATAAAAGTAGTCAATAACAGTTTGGCATATTTCTGGACTAGAACCATTGAAAGTATGCAAAAATAGGTCTAGAGATCTGAGCATTACCTAAGCGTAGCACAAAGAACCTCCTACTTCACAACTGAAGGAACAGTGACAACTTACTAAAGCAGAAGGGTAAACGGATGCAGGGAGAGAGAGAGAAAGATGGAGTGAGAGATACCAAGAGTTTTGTTTATGGTGTACTTAGGACCATGTTTATGATGTGTTACTCTGAGCTGTTTCCTCATTATTGATCTTTTATGTTTTGTAAATTAAAGTGCTTATTATAGGGTTTACGAAAGAGTAGGAGAGTAGAAACAAAATTAAGACATAAGTAAGCAGGATGCCCGTGGTTTACTAAGTTTCCCTGCTGGGAATGTATTGTTTTGGTAAATGCTTTCTTACTGGACTATTCAAATGCTATGTTCATGAAATGTAACTAGAGAAAATTTCAGACATTTACAGTTAAATATAGGATAGGAATATAAAAATGACATGAAATAATAGTTTGACATACACCTATAATCAAACACTTGACACTGTGCAAAAACATCAGACTACAAACAGAATAATTATCAGAATACATCCCATACTTCATCACATTTAGCAGTCTAAGAACTGTCCATACTTCATCACATTTAGCAGTCTAAGAACTGTCCAAACGTCATCACATTTAGCAGTCTAAGAACTGTCCATACATCATCACATTTAGCAGTCTAAGAACTGCTAAACTGACTGTTTCAAAATAGTGCCTTTACTCTTTGCTCCAATAGTACAGCAGATTTAAGCACATTACTTGAAAGCAACCAGATTAGTGTGGGTGAGGGCAAAAACTCACAACTTTTTGCCAAATGACGTGAAATGCCACTCAGTGCCAGTTAGCATTCGTGCGAGATGCCAGTCCAGGACAGACTGTGAAGGCTTTTTGATGTGTCATTTCTGGACATGTATGTTGTGTGTTATTCTATTTTTTTGACGAGATTAAATGTGCAGAAAAGGGGTTGATAGGACAGTGGTGAAAAAAGGGGGCAAGCTGAGTAACGGGAAAGAATACCGGAATTTATAGGATGGTGGTAGGGCAGCATCATAGCTATCCACTTTTTCACAGCAGAAACATAAAATTGTACAAAGAATTTCATGATTCTGGACAGTCATCACACCAGGGAAGGGTGACAACAACAGAATAACATTGTATTGCCAATCTGACCAAATCAAAGTGTGTTAAGATGAAACATAGGTGAAGTGGAAAACTATGTATGTGGCATAATTTTTTTTTTGAGAGAGGAATGTTGGGGAAGGTGCTTAGGAATGAGAGAGTCAGGTAGAGAGGGTAGGTCAGGCAGCAGATGCAGGCATACAGGTCATACAAGACAGACAATGATGGGTAGGGAACATAGGAGGCACATCCACATCCAGCGTGAGAATAGTTAGAATACAGTCCTCACCTCAGAACAGTCATCACAATCTCCTGTGCCAATTTTCTGGATCAGTGCCAGGTGTGGCATTGTTTTGGCAATATGGCATAGGGCCTTTTAAACCCTGCTGATCTGAGAACCAAGTTCTCTCTTGTTTATTCCCTCCACCAACCCTATCAACTCTTTATGGTTAACAAAATCATCACCTGCATTACTACTGCTCCCAGAGAATACCACTGCACCAGCAGCCAGGGCAGAGCTACCTGATGTAGGTGGAGCAGGTAGAGAATGAGTTGTGGAGGTGATGCTGACAGGTTTCGACCCAGATGTGATGGGTGTCAGTGCTAACTGTGGTGGTACCACTGAGGCCACCTGTGGAGGTATGGAGGGCCAAAATACAGTGGTCAGTCTAGCTCAATGTGTTGATGGTCATTTTGTTTTCAGTAGCAATGGCTGTGAAACCCGATTGTTCCTGTGGTCAGACTAATCAAATTTTACTCAAAGGCACAATGTGTGGTACTCCCCCCACCCCTCTCTCTCTCTCTCTATATATATATATATATATATATATATATATATATATATATATATATATATATATAAACGTGTGTGGGTGTGGGTGTGTGTGTGTGTGTGTGTGTGTGTGTGTGTGTGTGTGTGTGTGTGTGTGTGTGTGTGTGTGTGAAAAGAGATATGGTGGGGGCGGAAAAAAGAGAGAGAGAGAATTAGATCAATGGTATGTCACATTATTTTATTTTATTATTTCAATACATAAATATGATAAATATGGGAATAAATATGTATACCTTTGCCACATCCAGATATAATGGGAAGACATCAAGTGAGTCATAAACTCAGTCAATTAATCAAATCAATCACAATGATTTAAGACAAACAGAATCATTTCATTGACTATGCCATATAAGATATATGCTTTCAAAGTTAATAACTGCATTTGCAAAAATGTATTGTTAATTGTTTGCAGTATTGCAGTTAATGTTTTATTAATACTATCCTGTAAAGAAATCTAATGTCTGTTTCTGGATATTGAGCCCACATATAATTAAACTGATGCACTTATTGTCTCATGCAAAAGCCAGGAGCTACTGGTGGAGTCACAGGTATACATGTTTGATATAAAAGTTAAAGTATGCCTGCTAAAGATGATATAGCATAATGGACTGAAAATACTTCTCTGCCTTGCATTCAGACCTGATGCATATGTACCACATGCCTCTCTGAGGTGAGTTAGTCTCTCCTGATTACCTCACAGTTTTTTGCTATATCTGCTGCAGCTGTAGAGTAGAGAAAAGAAAAAAAAGTCATATGATTGCATAATGAATAACTGTGTTTGATGGCTAATTAATGCCTTATCATAGACAGCTGATGGGTTAGTAAACTTACACAACTGAGGGGTGTTTGCCATCTTAAATTCATTCTGCCATCAGCTCAGGAGGTCTTGGTTACACGTCTTCATGTCACTGTAGTGGTGATGACATTGCTGTCCATTGTGTCGGATGCCAGTTGCACCAGAGATTGCCTTGGCCAAGCTATTCCAAGCCTCAGTCTTATACTGAGACCCAGTATAATATCCGTAATGCAGCTGCCAGCTGTGCAGCTTCACTTCATGAGGAGTACCACAAAAATCCTGGACTCCTCAAAACTCCACCTTTGTCCTCTGAATGGAACACCATCATTCCCTTCACCAGCCATGTCTGCAGAAGTTTTAGAGCAATGTGTGTGCATGGACCTTTAAGAAGCTATCCAATGGTTAGCACAAGTGTATAAATACTGAGCATGTGTAAGCTAGACTGCCATTTTGTAGTAAGTTGTTGCGATGTAAGCATGTAAGTATTTAAGGTCTGTCTGTTAACTAGTTTGTATTTTATGATGCTACTATCCATCCTGATGTGTTTCTATGTATTAAAGCATCTAAATGAAATACCCCACCTGCTTGTCATCTATGTTAGAGAGGGACGAGCGACATGGTGTCAGAAGTGGCATATCTAAAAGGACATGATGTCAGAAGAAGCATGTCTAAAGGACATGGTGTTAGAGGCGCCATGGCTAAAATGACTTAAGCCACTATCTTGGAACTGCTGGAATATACAAGAGTGAATCATCCCTATAATGTGCATACTTTGCAAAACAGGTCAGAACCAAATTTTAGATATTAAAACTTGCTCAGCACTATTTCTTATTCACAAAATATGAAACGAGGCATACAGAACATTCTAAATGATATTTGCATAAACTGATATGTACGATATTGATAAGAAAAAGAAGTTATGTACTCACCATAATGTTCCATCTGAGTAGTTGTACTTCATTTGTCTTCAACCTGTGAGAATATGGATCTGTATCGGATCCAAGCTGGCAAAGATTACTAGCATCAGCTCCGAGCTCCAGAGTCCTCCCCTTACCCATAATACACCTCCCTTGCCTTCCATCCCCAGATCGAGTTTGTTGAACTTACACTTATAACCCGACCTGATAACATACTTGTGATCTATACTTACAGCCTGTAGGCTGAACATGCGCCAAAAGTCTGGGGGAAGGAGGGAGGGATGGTTAAAGACAAATGAAGTACAGCTACTCAGATGGAACATTATGGTGAGTACATAACTTCTTTCTCTGAAGTAGTTTACTTTATTTGATCTTCAACCTGTTGGACAGAGTCCCCAGCTACTAAACTCCTGGGTGGCCTCATGGAAGGATATTCCGGAGAACTGCAGAGCCAAAGGATGCTCTCCTTCTAGATGTCAAATCCAATTTATAATGGGAGATAAACGTATGAGATGAGGACCAAGTAGCTGCCGAGCAAATGTCATCCAAAGACACCCTAGACCAGAAAGCTGCAGATGTAGCCATGGACCTAGTGGAATGAGCTTTAACCTGACCTGGAGGAGACACGTCTTTATCCTTGTAGACCTGCAGAATGCATGAAGAAATCCATCTAGCTATCGTGACCTTGGAAATAGGTTTGCCCAAAAAGGGTCTATAGAACAAAACAAACAATTGATCAGATTTACGAAAATGTTTTGTCCTGTGTAAATAGAATCATAACTGTCTGTGAACATCCAACATGTGTAGTTTGTATTCAATCTTGGTAAAATTGGGAAAGAACATCGGCAGATTTAGCGTCTGATTGATATTGATTGGTGATGCCACCTTAGGAAGAATGGATGGATTGGTTTGAAGGGAAACTCTATCTTTATGAAAAATCATGTACAGGAATTTTCTGGACAAGGCCTGTAATTCTGAAACCCTCCTAGCAGAGGTAATAGTGACCAGAAAAGCTGTTTTCCATGACAGAAACTTTAGATCAACAGTAGCGGCAGGCTCGAAAGGCAGGGCGACCAGAGCTTGGAGGACCATAGTAAGGTCCCTCAGGGGACAGGATATTTGTCTAGGGGACGTAGCAAAAAGGTGCCTTTGATGAAGGCTTTACACAGCCTAGAAGATGCCAAGGATGCAGAATTCTCACCCATATGAAAATGAGAAAAATGGCAGCCAAATGAACTTTGACAGTAGACGAACTAGCTCTGTGATGGAAAATATCAGCTAGGAAATCAAGAATAGTGGAAATAGGAGCCGTGAAAGGATCTAAACTCCTCTGAGAGGCCCAGAAGGGAAAACATTTCCACTTGCTGCGATAAACCTTTCTGGTTGAAGACTTATGAGCAACTACCAAAATAGACTTAACTGAGGAGGAAAGGCCTAGCAATCACGGGAATTGGAGCAGCCAAGCTGTGAGCTTCAGGCTGTCCAGATTCGTATGCGGCACCCCTGATGGGTGTGAAATCAGATCCTGAAAGGGATCTTAGGATCCAAGGTGGAGCCAGAAGGTGAGATCCAAGGAAGGGAAACCATACCTGGCAAGGCCAGAATGGGGCAATGAGGATCACCTTGCTCCCCAGTCAACAAGCTTTCTGCAGAAACCTCGGGATGAGCGGGTAAGCATACAGAAGACCAGGAGGCCAAGCATGAACTAGAGTGTCTCTGGGGGACTCCCCCGTCGGGGGGTTCAGAGTAAAAAACCTGCTGCACCTCGTGCTGGAAGGAGATGCGAGGAGATCACAGCAAGGTTGACCCCACTCGCTGAAGATCTGTTCCACTACTGACGGATTCAGAGACCACTTGTAAAGCATCAGAATGGTCCGACTTAGCCTATCTGCTAGAATGTTGGACCATCTCAGAATGTGCATTGCGATAAGAAAGCAACTGGTGGAGACCGCCCATTCCCACACTTTCATGGCCTCGCGACAAAGGGGATAAGATCTGGTCCCTACCTGTTTGTTGATATACCAGACCACTGACATGTCTGATTGAACAGCAATTGTCCCCAGAGGAAGAAAGGCATGAAGGGCCTGCAACGCTAGAAGGACCGCCCTCATCTCTAGGACATTGATATGCAAACTGGTCTCTATGGGGGACCACAGGCCTTGGACTGTCCTGCCCAAACAATGCCCCCCCACCCGAGTTGGGAGGCATCCATGGTCACTGTGGCTTGGGCTGGGGCAGGAAAGAAGGGTCATCCCTCCAAAAGGTCCAGAGAGCTCATCTACCATGTGAGGGATGACCGACACACTTGACTTAGGTGGATAGGATAAGTTAGTGGTAAATCCAACAGGGACCACTGAACTGCCAAAGTTCACTGAAGAATCCATATGTGTAGGCGGGCACATGGAAGGAGAGTTATGGTCACCGCCATCGAGCCTAGGGCCCTAAATACAGATTCCGTTGTCGGGAGATGAGAATGGTAAATTAGGGAGACATGCATCCTGAGGTTTTGAACTCTCTCCGAGGTCAGGAACACTTTGCCGTGGAGTGTGTCTATCCTGGCACCAATGTAGTCTATCACCTGTTCTAGTAGAGGGTCTAGTAGAGATTTGGATGTGTTGATTGTGATTCCCAAACTCAGGGCAAGTGTCATGAAGTAGTCCCTGGTTTGGGAAAGTAGATGCCTGGTGGGAGCAGTGAAGAGCCAATCGTTCAGGTATGGATAGACCTCAATCCCCTGAAGCCTCAGGTGAGCCGCTACCACAGCCTTCACTTTGGTAAACACCCTGGGGGCTGTGGTGAGACCAATGGGTAGGGCTTGAAATTGGTAATGATTGGCCCCTAGCTGGAAGTGGAGGAACCTCCTGGAGCTTCTGTGGATTTTTATGTGATAGTAAGCATCCTGGAGATCTAACGAGCACATCCAGTTGCTCTCTTGCAGGTATGGCACGATGGACTGTAGTGTGGCCATCCCGAACTTTACTTTGGCCACTGACAGGTTCAGGGTAGAAAGGACCAGAATGGGCCTTAAATCCAATGTTTTCTTTGGCACCAAAAAGAACCTGGAGTAGAAGCCCTATCCGAACTGACCTGGGGGTACGGTTTTGGTGACTCATTTTCCTAGCAGCTTGGAAATTTCCTGTGCTGCTGCCTCCCTTTGCATGGGTGGAACATCCATGAGGAGTTTGGGAGGTGTTGGAGAAACCACGAAGGGGATAGAATATCCTCAGGATATGATTTGCAGCACCCAGTGGTCTGTTGTTATAGACTCCCATGCTGCTGGGTGCAAGGACAATCGCCCTCCAACTGCCTCCAGAGTAGAGCAGTCAGGCAACCCCTCAGGGTTGCTGCCCGGGTCTGTCAGAGAAAGGTTCTTAAGACCTGAAGTTTCATGGACCCCCTTGGCCTCTGGGCCAGCATCCATTCTGTCCCCCTCTGACTCTGGGGGAAGAAGAGCACTGAGTGTGGAATACTGAGACTTCCGGAACCACATCTTCTTTTACCCTCTCTGGTTCCGGGAAAAGGACCTTTGAGGGTTAGACTAGTGTCTCCTTGACGGTCTTACTGAACTGAGTCAAGCCGTCATAACGGGCATTGGCAAAGGACATCTTAAAGGGTTTAGTAAATTGGCAAAACCTGAGCCAGGCATTACGCCTCATGGACACACTGAACCCAACTGCCCTAGCCACTCTTTCCATTGCATAGGAGAGGAGTCACATGGACATATTCGATACTGCTCTCAAAGTGGCCATTTTCATGGAGAACAAAGCCTTGTCCTCCTGCGACATGGACTTGGGTGGAGACTCCTCCAACTCCTTCACCAGGTCACGTTGGAGTCTTGTGACATGGACCAAGAAGTTCATTGCCCTTACTGAAAAGGTAGCTGAAGCATACACCCGCTTACCTAGCCGGCCCATCACCCAAGGCTCTCAGTCAGGAGGGTGGACCGAGGAACTTTCCTGAGATAGTTCCCTCTTCGTGGCTGCTACTACCACCATGGCATCCACTGGGGAGCCCTTGCTCCAGGAAGGCCTGTCTATAGGGAGACTCAAAACCTTAGCAGGGCACTTGGGGATTGGCTCCAATGGTATCAGGTTCCTTCCACGCCCAAGAGGTGATCAAATCCACTAAAGGATCCATGGGGGGACACCCAAGATGTAGTCAGGCCCATGCTGAAGGTCTCCAGAAACACAGACTCATCAGAGGAGGGCTTGGGGGCAGACCAACCTCCCCTCTGGTGCAGGATCTCCATGATGTCACCATCAGGAGGTGACCTTGGGGAGCCCTCCCCCTAATCTAAGTCTGTGTCCTCGGTTAGGGACTCAGGGGAGTCCAAGTGCCTCCTCTTACACGTATGCTTGTGAGGCACATCTCCTGTGGGGCTCTCTGGGGCGTGCTTGCAACCCATCTGTTCCTCTGGGGGAACTGTCTGGGGCCCTTTGGGCATGGGCTGTCCCTCTGGTAAGATGACAGGGACCATAGATAGAGCTGAGGGGGTCTGGGTGGAGCCCAAGGGGGTGGTCAGGGGCCTCAGTCTGATGGAGAAGACCCATTCTACCACATCAAACGCCAAAGGAGAGCAGACCTCCTGTGAAGTCAATAAGGAGGCCGGTCTCTCTGGGTCCGATGCAAGAATCGGAGCTGGACCCAAAGTGGCCGGAGCACCGAGAGAGGGAATCTGGTCCGACAACGTCGGAGCCACTGAAAAAGGTTCCACTCCCTCGGATCTGACCCCCAGGCTCTGGCTCTCAGAGCAGCTCAGATCTGAACTGGTCAGATCCAAGATGCTCCAAGCAGCTGCCGGCGTCAAGGATGCAAGGACCATTGGTGCCAGCGCCCAAGGCCGGAGTAATAGGCTGAAAAAAAGGAAGCGAGCTGCCCCCTCCTGAGGGAGAGGGGGCTGGCAAGACCCCCATCTGGATTTGTGTACAGATAAAGTGCCTCATCATCTTATCCAGATCCATGTCCAATAGAGAAAGGGTCGACCGAGACGAGGCCACAGACTCCAACCTGGCTGGTCAGGGAGCTGAGGCCTGGGAGACTGGGCATTCCTCCTCAAGTTCTGGGGAGAACCTCAGAGACCAGAGCCGAGGGGAGTCACAGATCCCAGGAGACTTGCTTGGTGACGAGAGGTCCAGAGACCTCTTCCTCTTCTCTTTCGTCCTCGACTCTCTCTCCTGCTCTCTACCCCTCCTCTGCTCCACTATCACAGGCTTAGAGGAGTTTCAGTCCCAGCCTGGGAGGGAGGGGAGGCCAGAGGCAGAGAAGCAGGAGAGGCAGTCACGGCAGCCTCAGTGACCGAAGCCGAGGAAGAGGAGGGAGGATCAGTGGCAGGAAGAAACCCCTTGAGAGCCAACTTGGCCTTTCTGTCCTTCAAAGCTCTGGGGTTGAACCCCGCACAAATGGAACAGTCAGTATTGACGTGGGCCTCACCTAAGCACAATACACACAGAGTGTGGCCATCACTGGGGAGAGCTTATGGCCACACTCTGTGCATTGCTTAAAAATAAGCTTTTCAGCCATATCTAAGAAGAAAGAGAAGAAACAAACAAAAACTTTCTTCCTAAAAATTTAACACAAACCCACTCACCACACAAAACTGACTAGAAAGGGGGGAGGAGCACCACAGACAAACTACACCAGCTAACAACTACTACATGCCAACACATGATGCCAAAGTGATGGGAGGGGAGATAGGGTACCTACACTAATTTAAAACGGCTAATTTAACAAAAACTTTGAAAACTTACAGTCAAAAAACACCCTGCTAGTTGGAGCAATAGAGATACAATGTTTCACAAATTGCAGCAAATGAGATCTGGGGATGGAAGGCAAGGGAGGTGTATTATGGGTAAGGGGAGGAGTCTGGAGCTCAGAGCTGATGCGAGTAATCTTTGCTGGCTCGGATCCGATACGGACTTGTATTCCCACAGGTTGAAGATCAAATTAAGTAAACTACTTCAGATTATTCAAATTATTAAGGAAAATGTGTGAAATAAAGTCCAAATTGCATAAAATGAATAAAATAAGGGGAAATGACCACATATTTGCAAAGCACATATTTTCACATTGGGCAAAAATATCAGAGTTTTCAGAAGTGTATAAAGTGTTTGCATGTTTATGCTGTGTTACAGCAAAGTTATTTCAAAGAATACAGCCATTACAGAGCATATTTTGCAAAGTACAGTATTCTGAAGAGTTTATTGTGCATTTGAATGTTGTTACAAGCTCCCAGAACAGTTTTTTCGTATATAATTACAAGGGCCATATTTTTCAATGTGTTTGTGCATACTTTGTGGGCATGGCAGACAGATTTCAAAAACCCAGTACACTTGTGTTTGACAGTAATATTGCTGAGAACTGGAGAGTGTTTGAGCAAAAGTAAGACATTTTCATACAGGCTGCATTTTCTGATAAAGATGACAGTACAAAGGCATTTATTCTGCTTAATTTAGCTGCATCAGAAGCCTTCGAAAGGGAGCATTCATTTGTGTATGCACCTGCTATCTATACAGGAGAGGGGTAAACCATCATATTGTTGTTGAGGCTGAGGCAAGGGAGGACCCAGAGTGCTTAAAATGTAAATTTAGAGAAATGTGTAACCCCAAGACAAATGTTACAACGGAGAGGCCCTTAATTTATACAGGGAATCAAAAGCCCGGTGAAACTTTTGCAGCATACATAACTGACCTGAGAAACAAAGCTAAAATGTGCAGATTTGATGATTTAAGGAATGAGTTGATAAATGACAGACTTGTGTGTGGTATTAAAGATGATGATGCAAAAGATTTTGCTTCATGACAGTGATTTTCCTTTGAATAAGGTCATTGATAATTTTCAGATATATGAGCTCACAGAAAAGCACACAAATAAGTTTACAAATGAGAACAGCTCTAGAAGGCACAGTGACAAAGCTCATGTTGATAGCATGCAGCATGTAGTTAAAAGAAACAGGCCCAAGCACATAGCAGCAACTGTAGCCCCTGCAGCACTCACTGTAAACCCCAGAACCTACCAGCAAATTCCAGAGTTCACACAGTCTCAGTGAAGCATAAGACTGAGCCAGAAAACTCAAAGCATTGGCCCCAACCTAGTTTAATTGCCAACTGTTGTAAATGTGATCTAAGTTATGAATCAGAAAAGGAAAAATGTTTAGCTTTTGGTCAAAAATGCCACAAATGCACTATATGGAATAATTTCTAAAGGTTTTGTAAATCAAAAGGCCCGCATTCTTTTATTAAAATGGAACATTTTAAGAAATGAGTTGATCGATTAGAGAGCTGCAACCCTAATCTTTATATTGATGGTGTGTGAGTGCTTCATGAAACAAGTCAATGCAGTAGATTTAAGGGCAAAGAATGAAATCTGAAGTAGTTAACTTCATTTGATCATCAACCTGTGGGTTTCGGATCCGATATGGATCCAAGCCAGCAGCTTTCCATGCTAAGATCCAAGCTCCAAGCTCCTCCCCCTTACCCATACTACACTGCAACCTCCTTCTAACCCTCAGATCTCATTTGCCACGGCTTTGCCAAGACATGATATCTGAACTGCAGGCAGGTAGAGTAAGATTTTCCAGCTTTAACTGTACAAAAGTCAGTTTAGTGTGTGTGGATAGTGTTTTCCTTCCCCTTCATCCTCCCCTCGGGTTTCCGTTCAAAAAAAAAAAAAGTAGTAAAACTTTGTATTTTTACTTAGTGTAGGCCTCCCTTTCCCACCTTTGCTCTGTATGTGTGTGTGTGTGTGTGTGTGTGTGTGTGTGTGTGTGTGTGTGTGTGTGTGTGTGTGTGTGTGTGTGTGTTTAGGTAGGGCTTTAGTTAGCCCTTTTGCTGCTGTGGGGAGGTTGTGATGTCGGACTCTCCAAAGCCAACTTTTTCCAAATGCACAGAGTGAGGCCATAAGTTTTCCCCAGCTGATGGCCACACTCGGTGCATCGTGTGTTTGGGAGTTCCCCACCTTTCTTCACGCTGCAAAATGTGTGGAGCCTTTAACCCATGGGGTCTGCAGGATTGCAGGGCCAAGTAAATTTTGGCTGGGCTTCTCCCAGCAGAATCGGCTTCTTCTTTGTCCTCCATGGCCACAGCTGTGGCCGTATCAGTTTCTGGTCCTCCTCCCCTGTCCGGGACTCACACTCCCATTTCCAAACAGGGTGACAGAGAAGTGAGGAAGGAGAAGCATAGAGAGAGAGAAAGAGAAAAAGAAAAAGACAGAGATAAAGATAGGAGTCGTAAGAGACCAGCAGACTCGTTGAATCCTTCTGGTCCTCCTGTTAAAGTGGTCACTACCCCGGACAAGACTCCTAAGCCATCTTCCCCTCGGCTCTGTTCTCCTAGATTTCTTCCGGAGCCAGAGGAGGAGGTTCAGCCTGCTTCGAGGTCATCCTCGCATTGGCCCTCTCGGCTGGTTTCAGTGGCATCCTCCAGATCGACAAGAAGCCTCTCAGAGGCTGACATGGACTAGATAATGAGAAGGTTTTTACAGACTCAGTTGCAGATGGGAGTGTTGCTGGCTCCCCCTCCTGCCGGAGCAGGGAGTTTGGTTCCGATTTTTGCCACAATAGCTCCTTCTCCAATCCATCCCCGGTTTTCAGAGTCCCTGGATCCAAGGAGCCCTGGAGTCAGGGGGTCGGCGCTGATGGTTCCACCAACCTTGACGCGGCCATGCCCTCGAGTTTGTCAGATCCTATGTCAGATCCGAGCTTTCGGAGCCATGATTTGGGCATTGGATCTGGGGGGATGAGTGTGTCATCACCTCCTTTATGGTTTGGACATACCATTTCTCTGGGTCCTTCTGTTCTGGATCCGGCTCCGATCCCTTCATCTGATCTGAGGAGCTTGGTTACTTGTCCTGCTAGTTTCAGAGAAGCCGGTTCCCCTAAGGCCTTCGATGTTGTGGAGGGTTCTCTCAGGAGGATCAAGACCCCTCACTCTTTCGTCGGAGTCTGTCCCTGCTCCCTCGCTGCTGTGTCTTCTGTCATTCAGTCCTCCCAGGGACAGCCTGTGTCTGATACGGCCCAGACAGTTCCCCTCAATGAATATGAAGCTGTTTGTGAGCCCTCCCCAGAGAGCCCCCCCCCCGTGAGGAGGTCCCTCACAAATGCAAGCGCAAGAGGAGGCACATGGACTCCCCCGAGTCCCTCACAGAAGATACCGACTTGGAGGAAGGGGAAGGCTCCCCCAGATCACCTCCCAAAGATGTCTCATTTGGAGACATAATGGAAATCCTCCATCAGAGGGGAGGTTTGTCTGCCCAAAAGCCTTCCTCAGATGAGTCGGTATTCCTGGAGGTGTTCGATGCAGGCCCATCAACCTCTTGGGTGTCCCCCCGGCTGATCCTCTGGTGGACCTCATTACTTCCAGAGCTTGGAAGGAGCCGAACACTGTAGAACATATACCTAAAAGGCCGGACAAGATTTTGAGCCCTCCTACGGACAAGCCTGCATGGAGTAAGGGTTCCCCAGTTGATGCCATGATGGTGGAGGTGGCCACTAAAAAGGAACTGGTGCAGGTGAGTTCCTCGGTCCATCCTCTAGACAAGGAGTCTAGGGCAATGGATTGACTTGGAAAGTGGATGTATGCTTCAGCTACCTTTGCTATAAGAGCACTGAACTACATGGCCCACGTAATCAGACTTCAGTGCAACCTTGTGAACGAGTACACTGAGTCTCCCCCGGAGTCCATTTTGACAGAGGATAAATGCTCATTCTCAGCATGTATGGCCACTCTTAAGTCAGTGACTAACACGTCCATGCGTCTAGTCTCTCATGCCACCGAGGGAGCCGCTAGGGCAGCTGGGTCTGGAATTGTCATGAGGCGGCATGCCTGGCTCCGGCTTTGCAATTTTTCGGAACCTTTCAAGATGTCCTTTCTTGAATGCCCCTTTTGACGGTTCGACCCTGTTCGGGAAGACCATCCGAGATATGCTAGTCCAGAGTGAGAAGGATGGGAAGATGCTGTCGGCTGTCGAGATCTGCTTCTCTAACCCCCAAAGGTCCTTTTCCAGGAATCAGCGGGGGCAAAAGAAGCTGTGGTTCCAGAAGTCTCAGCATTCCTGGGACGCTCCGGACTCCTTTTCCCCTAGAGGCAGAGGGGGACAAGGTGGACCAGCCCAGAGGCAGAGGGGGACCGAAGAATTTCAGATCATGGGAACCTTTTTCAGATCGACCCGCTTAGCAGCCCTGAGGGGTTGCCCGACTGCTCTACTCTGAAGGCAGTCGGGGGGCATTTTTAAAAGCACCTAGCTCAATGGGAGTCCATAACGTCAGACCACTGGGTGCTTCAGAAAATATCCAGAGGCTATTCCATTCCCTTTCTGACCAGTCCCATACCTCCAAAGCACATCCCAGATGTTCCACTCTGTCAAAGGGAGGTGGCAGCTTTGGAAATAGAAAAGCTGCTAAAGAAAAGGGCAATCCAGCTGGTTCCTCAGACCAGTCCAGATCAGGCATCTATTCCAGGTTCTTTTTGGTGCCAAAAAAGAAGGAGGACTTGAGGCCAATTTTTGACCTATCCACATTGAACCTGTCTGTTGCCAAGGAGAAGATCCGGATGCTCATCTTACAATCCATCCTGCCATTCTAGAAGGAGGATGTGCTCTGTAGACCTCAAGGATGCATCCTACCACATTATGATGGACAGGCGATCCAAGAGGTTTCTCCGCTTTCGGCATGGAGCCAATCACTACCAGTTCAGTGTCCTACCCTTCTGTCTCACCACAGCCCCCAGGGTGTTTACCAAGGTCATGGCAGTTGTAGCGGCCCACCTGAGGGTTCAGGGCATTCAGGTCTTTCTGTACCTGGACGATTGGCTCTTCATCACCCCCTCCAGGCATCAACTTGTTCAAGCAAGAAATTCTTTCATTCAGCTGTCAAATTTACTGGTTATCACGATAAACCTTGCAAAGTTCTCTCTTCAGCCTGTTCAGATTCTGGACTTCATAGGGGCAAGAATAGATTCTCTCCCAGCCAAGGTATTTTTGACTCCAGACAGACTTCGGAACCTGACCCTCAATGTCTTGGCACTTCTTCAGACTTCTTCACCCCCAGCAGAGCTAGTTCTGAGGACCTTAGTGTCCATGGCAGCAGTTATAAATCTGGTTCCTTGCACATGAGAGTGTTACAGTGGATGTTACAAGTTCAGTGGTCTCTGTTATACCAACCCTTAAGTTACAGGTCCCTCTAAGCAAGGTGTGCAAAACTTCCCTCATCTTGTGGCTTCAATTCCAGCATCTTCAAAAAAGATGCCCCTTTATTGTGACCCCGCCCAAGCCATGGTGACCATGGAACCTCCCGTCTAGGGTGGGGAGGGCATTGCTCAGGCAGGACTGTCCAAGGCATGTGGTCCCCAAATGAGACCGTTCTGCATATCAATGCTCTAGAGATGAAGGCGGTCCTTCTAGAGTTGCAGGCCCTTCATGCTTCTCTTCTTCTATCAGACAACATGTCAGTGGTCTGGTATATCAACAAACAGGGGGGAACCAGGTCCTACCCGCTTTGTCGAGAGGCCATGAGAGTGTGGGAATGGGCGATCTCCACCAACCGTTTTCTGATAGCAATGCACATCCTGGGTCAGGCCAACATTTTAGCGGACAAACTGAGCAGGACTATCCTTTTACCCTACGAGTGGTCTCTGAACCCTTGTGTAGTGGAACAGATCTTCTTCAAGTGGGGTCAGCCTTGTTGTGATCTCTTCGCATTGCTGTCTAATGTGAAGTGCAGCGAGTTTTTCACTCTGATTCCCCCTCAGGGGGAAGCCCCCAGAGATGCTCTTGTCCATGCTTGGCCACCTGGTCTTCTTTATGCATATCCCCTGCTACCTCTCATGACAAAATTCTTGCAGAAAGCTAGTCGGTTGGGGAGCAGGATCATCCTCATAGCTCCATTCTGGCCTCGTCAAGTTTGGTTTCCTTGCCTACGGTCTCATCTAGTAGCTCTGCCCTGGATATTAGATCCCATTCCAGATCTCATTTGTCATCCCCCTGGAATTCCTCCCCCAAATCTGGACAGCCTCAATCTTACTGCTTGGTTGACCAGTTCCATTAATTGCCAGGACTCCTGGACTCTCTTCTCCTGTTAAGTCCATTCTGGTGGCGGTACACAAGTCCTCTACCCGGAAGGTGTACCATAGTAAATGGAAGCGTTTTTCCATTTGGGCTTTTCAGAGAGATTTGGATCTGCTTATCGCCCCTATTCCAGCGGTATTACAATTTCTGTCTCAGATTTTCCAACAGGGGGCCAGCTCTTCCACTGTTAACGTCTAGCTGGTGGCTATATCCCATTTTCATGTAGGAGAAAATTCAGGTTCACTAGCTGCTTCTAGGATTTGTAAGACTTTCATCAAAGGCACCTTTTTGCTGAGACCTCCGATTAAGCACCCTTCATCTCCATGGAATTTGACCTTGGTTCTTCAGGCCTTGGTTGTCCCTCCATTCGAACCTGCAGTGTCAGTTGATTTAAAATTCTTATTGTGGAAGACAGCCTTCCTAGTCACCATCACCTCAGCTAGGAGAGTGTCTGAACTTCAAGCCTTGTGTATGAAACCCCCATACTTAGTTTTTCATAAGGATAGGGTTGCTCTAAGGACAAATCCTTCTTTCCTCCCTAAAGTAATTTCGGAGTCAAATTCTTCCCTAATTTTCAAAACAAAGGGGAATACAAGCTTCATTTACTGGATGCCCACAGACAGTTGCACTTCTATTTACATAGGACTAAACCCTTTTATAAGTCTGATCAGCTTTTTGTTTCCTTTGCCAAGCCCTTTTTGGAGAAACCAGTTTCAAAGGTGACTCTTGCTAAATGGATTTCACTTTGCATTTTGCAGGTGTACAAGGATCATGGATTACCAGAATCAGACAGGGTTCATGCTCATTCTACTCATTCTATGGCTACTTCTGCTGCATTCTGGTCCAGAGTTTCTCTGGATGACTTTTGTTCTGTGGCTACCTGGGCTTCCTCTCACACTTTTATTACTCATTATAAGTTGGACATGGTATCTAGAAGAAGGGTTTCTTTTGGTTCTACAGTGCTCCAGAATATCCTTCCATAAGGGCCTCCCAAGGTCTTTGGTAGCTGGGGACTCTGTCCCACAGGTTGATGATCAAATGAAGTTAACTACTTCAGATAAAGAAGTTATGTACTCACCATAACATTCCATCTGAGTAGTTAGACTTCATTTGTCAGCAACCTTCCCTCCCTCCTTCCCCCTGGCCTTAGTGGTTTACAATAGTCCTTGGACTCAGATTTACTGGGTCTTGTGAGCCTAGTCTGTGTGATCAGGTCAGGTTATGTCTCTTGGTTTGATGTGTGTCACATTGTGGGTGGCAAACTCGATCTGAGGGTTAGAAGGAGGTTGTGGTGTAGTATCGGTAAGGGGGAGGAGCTTGGAGCTCGAATCTTAGCTTGGAAAGCTGCCGGCTCAGATCCATATCGGATCTGAAACCTACAGGTTGCTGACAAATTAAGTCTAACTACTCAGATGGAATGTTATGGTGAGTACATAACTTCTTTGTATTTTGTACTAGTCAGATAAATGGCAAACCCATTGAGCTCAAAGTTGATACAGGTTCCAAGTGCAATGTTATGTCAGCAGAAACATTTGTTAGTGTGTGTGTGTCATGGTGAAAAGCTTGATTTGGCAAGATGTGTGAAGCTTGTGGCTTATGGTGGAGAAGAAATTCATACCAAAGACTCAGTAGCACTTTTATGTTATTCTGCTGGAAGATGTTACTACTTGTTATTTTATGTGGTCAAGAGGCACATTCAGCCATTATTAGGGCTCAGAGACAGTTTGAAAATGGGACTGTTTTCATTTAACAAGGAAGTCCATCATGTTAGCTTTAAACACCACTACTCTAATTTCACCAAATACATTTTTCCACCTATGCTGATCTTTTTGAAGACAATCTGGGCAAACTTTCAATTGTGTATTCCATGTAGTTAGATCCAGAGGTCAGTCCAGTTATCAGGCCAGCACGTAAAGTTCCAATAGCCATGTAGAACAGAGAAAGCCGAGTCAGATAAAATGGTGCAACAATGTGTGATTTGTCCATTTGATGAGTCAACTGAATGGGTATCTTCCATGGTGGTAGATCATAAGAAAAGCTCAGATGACATCAGAATATGTATTGACCCATGAGATTTGAACAAAGCACTAAAAAGACCTCATCATCTAGTGCGCAAAGTCGAAAAAGTCACAGCCTTGATGCCAAATGCCACTATTTTTTCTGTCTTAGATGCAGAGAGTTCATTTTGGCAGATTCAGCTTGACAAAAAATCCTCATTGCTCACTACATTCAGTACTCCATTTGGCAGGTACAGATTTTTGAGAATGCCATTTGGGATAAATTCTGCAAGTGAAGTCTTTCAATGTGCAATGGAGCAAATTTCTTTCTGGGTATCTATGTGCTATTATAGTAGATGACATACTGGTAGGAGGTCATGATGGAGCAGAGCATGACAGAAACCTTAGAAAAGTTCTAGAAAGGGCACATCAAGTGAATCTTAAGCTCAATCCACACAAATGCAAATTCAGGCTACAAGAAGTTATTTATGCTGGTCATTTATTTACCAGTTCAGGCTTATGACCAGACCCTTCTAAATATCAGACATTCTCAAGATGCCAGCTACAGACAATGTTTAAGCGCTGCAACATTTTCTTGGTGTGATCGACTACCTAGGCAAGTTCATTCCAGACTTGGACCAGCAATCAACACCGCTCAGAGAGCTGACATCTAAGGATGTATCATGGTCTTGGTTAGAGCAACACCAAAGAGAATTTGATGTCCTGAAAGAGAGAATTACTAGTCCACCAACTCTCAGATATTATGATGTTCACAAGCCAGTTAGAGTTTCCTGTGATGCTCTGATATTTGGTCTTGGTGCAGTCATTCTACAAGAGGGTCAGCTTGTTGCCTATGCATCAAAAACTCTTACCCAAACTGAAATGCAGTATGCTTAGATCAAGAAAGAGCTTTTGGCAAATGCGTTTGCATGTTCAAAGTGCCACAATTATGTTTAAGGTAGGCCTAACTAGATTGAAATAGACCACCAACCTTTAGTCACTATCTTCAGAAAGCCTATGTATTCAGCTCCAGCCCAACTGCAATGTATAATGCTGAGATTGCAAAAGTATAATTTCAATCTTGTCTGCGAGAAAGGCAAACTTCTTTATCGTGCTGATAGATTATCCAGATCACCTAGAAACACAACAGAACAACACGAGAATGAGAATCTTGATTATGAAGTCATGGAAGTGATAAATGTTTCTTTCACATGTCTTGATGAGCTGAGAGATCACACAGCCACAGATCCAGTTTTACAAATGGTGCTCAATCACTTTATCAATCAAGAATGGCTGTCAAAGCAATCTAGTTTACCTCCAAAAGTACAACCTTATTTTCCATAGAGATAGGTTCATAGGTTCATACTAGGCTATCTGCCCGAGGGCATTTACAAGCCTAGCCCATCGTTTTGTGGCTTACGCCACCCCTTTAGTATGGGGAACTATACCCATTATTTTGCTGTGCCTCTGTCGAGCAGTGACACTGAGGTAATCCCTGGGGTATATCTGCGATCTCCCATCCATTGGTCAAGATTTCTCTTGAACAGGGCCAGCGAGGTGCTCTGCCTCACATGTACCGGGATTTTGTTCCACAGCATAGGGAGTCTTTGGGTGATGAATCTATCCCTCCAGCACGTCCCTAATAGCCGTGTCGAGGTTTAAGTCTCCGCCCTTGTGGCTCTGATGGATCTAGATTTTTTGAGGTGAAGCATATTCATCAAATCTGGGTTTGACATGGCCTTGTATGTTAGGCAAAGGTCACCTCTGAGCAAGCGGTAGCGACTGAATAGAGCTGGAGTTCTTTCAGTCGGGCAGCATAGGACAGATTTTTGAGACCCTTTATCCTTTTGGTGAGGAACTTTTGTGGCCTCTCCAGCTGCTGCAAGTGTCGGGTCAGATACATTCGAATGGGGCATTGTACTCAATCATTGGTCTGATGAGTGATGAGTAAAGGGAGACTATGACCTCCTTGATCTAGATGAGAATCCCTTCATGATAAGGTGGGCAATGTAGAAGGTCTTCCTAACTACTTTAGCTACATGGGTGTCGAATGACAGACTACTATCAACCTGGGTCCCCAGGTCCCTGATAACTTCTTCTGTGCTCAGTGGATTGCCACCTATTTGGTAGCTAGGGGTAACCTTGTTTTTCCCGAAGGGTATGACTATGCATTTTTGGCATTTAACTTAGGCCGTGGCTCTGGCACCAGTTATCCGTTTCTGTGAGACCCTTCTGAAGGATATCTGTGTCAGATGTGTTTTCTACTATGGCCCAGTTTGCAGTCATCTGCAAACTTTGTCAGCCATAACCCTCCTGTGTTTGCTTGTACTTGGAAAAGTAGATGCCAAACAAGAGTGGGCCAGGACTGAGCCCTGTGGGACACCACTTGTGACAAGCTTTGAGTCTGACATGGCGCCAGCAACTCTGACCCTGTGGGTTCTGTCACTCAGCCAGTTTGCAACCCATCTTGTGATGTATGGGTTAACATTTAAGCTGATGAGTTTTCAATGATACCCGAGTGGGGTATTGTATCGAAGGCCTTAGCCAGATCGAGGTAGGCTGTATGGACTGCCTTTCCCTCATCAATGGCTTTGGTGACTGTTTGAAAAAGTCAACCAAGTTTAAAAGGCATGATCTGCCTTTGACAAAGCCAAACTGGGTTGGATCCAAAGTCTGCAAATTCCCTATGTCTTTATTTATGAGGTCCATTATGATCCTCTCCATGGCTTTGCAGATAAGGCTTGTCAAGCTAATGGGCCGGTAATTTCCAGGGTCTGTGGAGGCACCGCCTTTGTGAAGTGGGACCACAGTTGCAGTCGCACTCCTGGGTACGTATCCAGAGGTAAGACTTTGATTAAACAGCTGTCCTAGCTGTGGGTTTAATTCCTCATTGAGTTCGTGGAGCACACAGCCGGGGACACCATCAGGTCCCATGGATGCTGTGTTTTTTGCTTTGGAGAGAGCAGTTCTCACTTGGGTGCTGGAGATGAGACTTTGTCTGACAAAGATATCATTATGAAAGGTTCAAAAATCATTGTTCCAAAGGTCTTGCAACAAGAGTGTATTACTATCTTGAATTGTGGTCACCCAAGAACCGATTCTACCAAAAGAAGGGAGAGAGGACTATTATTTTGGCCTTCTATGTCACAAGACATTGAGAGAGCACTATCATCTTGTTCCATGTGTAATAGTACAAAGCCACATCAGCAGAAGGAACTACTTCAATTAAACCAGATTCATGAGCAATCTGCATCAACAGTAGCCACCGATATCTTTAAGTGGAATTGTCAACATTATTTGGTGTTAGTAGACTCTTACTTCAATTGGTTTGAGATTGACTTACTTCCTAACCTAGCATCCAGTACTGTCATAACTAAGATGAAGCATCATTTTGCAGTACATGGTAGTCCGCAGTTATTTCTGACAATGATACAGTTTACAAGCCAACGGTTCAAATGATTTGCTGAAGAATGGACTTTACTCATGTCACAGGTAGCCCTGAATACCCACAGTCAAATGGTTTGGCAGAACATGCAGTTCAAAGTGCAAAACAGTTAGTTGAGAAGTCAAAACAAGATAATAGTGATATTTTCTTGAATCTCAGAAATGTTCCTTATGATAAACATCTTGGTTCACCTGTTCAGAGACTTTTGTCGAGACAAACCAGAACCACATTACCAGTCAGTGGAGTCACAAGGAGCAGACTTCAGCTGGAATCAGAAACATTTGAGACCCTTGTCTGAGCCTATACCACACCACATAGTCTGTGAGAAAGACTCTTTATCTCAGAGTGAATTGTCCGGTGTTCCAATTCCAGAGGAAGTTCCACAGCACATGCCCATTCCTATGATTAATCCAGACGTTCTTGATATGAATTGCTCACTGAAGACTGTCCCTATTGCTAAATTTGGTCCAGACTGTTATGAGATATGGTCACACGTCTAAACCCTGTAACAGATACAAAGCAACTTGGACATAAACATTGTTTTTGTTTTTAATGTATATAGTAATGCATGATTAGCTCCAATATTGTTTTTAAAAAGGACAATCTTTTTAAGAGGGTGTGGATCAATATGTGTGTATGTACCTTTAAGGAGCTATCCAACGGCTTGCACAAGTGTATAAATACTGAGCACATGCAAGCTAGACTGCCATTTTGTAGTAAGCTGTTGAGATGTATGTATAGTCTGTTAACTAGATTGTTTGTATTTTATGATCCTGCTATCCATCCTGATGTGTTTCTATGTATTAAAGCATCTAAATGAAATACCCTGCCTGCCTGTCATCTATGTCAGAGATAGATGAGCAACAGAAGTCAAGCTAGAAATATATGTCTGAATTGACATCCAATTTAGATCTCATGACTAACAGCTTGTGCACAAAGATGCACAACTTTGTTAGCTGCATTTGTACATTTGAAAGCACAACAATGGCTTGATGGTCACATTGGCAATGATTACATTAAAAAGCACAGAAGAAGTGAAATATGGCAGATAAATATGATTGCATCTGATAACAGATGTTCCAATTTTAAGCACTGAAATGCTTTATGGTGTTTGTTATAATCATGGTTGGTTGGCGGAAAAATGGTATGACGTGATATATTGGGCTGTTTGGACTTAAACACTAGTAAGATTGAGTAGTACCATCTGAATTTATCCCATCAGGAAAAAAGGATGCAATGTTATATGTTGTTTATTAACTCAGTGCAACAGGATGATTTACTTTTAACATGAGAATTAGAGGTATAGTAATTTAAGAAAGAATGGAGATATACTTCAGGGATACTTCTCTGTCTGTGACTTTACTTAGTCACTGTACTGAAGAAGCTGAGAATAGAGATAGATGGGAAGATAGTGGAACAGGTAAACATCTTCAAGTATCTGGGAGGGGTGGTTGAGGAGAAGGGTAGTCTGAATGAAGAGGTCAAAGCTAGAATCAGAGGGGCTGCAGCCAACTGGCATAGAGTATCAGGTGTAGTCTATGACAGAAGAATGCCAAAGAAGCTGAAAAGTTCCAATAGCCATGTAGAACAGAGAAAGCCGAGTCAGATAAAATGGTGCAACAATGTGTGATTTGTCCATTTGATGAGTCAACTGAATGGGTATCTTCCATGGTGGTAGATCATAAGAAAAGCTCAGATGACATCAGAATATGTATTGACCCATAAGATTTGAACAAAGCACTAAAAAGACCTCATCATCTAGTGCGCAAAGTCGAAAAAGTCACAGCCTTGATGCCAAATGCCACTATTTTTTCTGTCTTAGATGCAGAGAGTTCATTTTGGCAGATTCAGCTTGACAAAAAATCCTCATTGCTCACTACATTCAGTACTCCATTTGGCGGGTACAGATTTTTGAGAATGCCATTTGGGATCAATTCTGCAAGTGAAGTCTTTCAATGTGCAATGGAGCAAATTTCTTTCTGGGTATCTATGTGCTATTATAGTAGATGACATACTGGTAGGAGGTCATGATGGAGCAGAGCATGACAGAAACCTTAGAAAAGTTCTAGAAAGGGCACATCAAGTGAATCTTAAGCTCAATCCACACAAATGCAAATTCAGGCTACAAGAAGTTATTTATGCTGGTCATTTATTTACCAGTTCAGGCTTATGACCAGACCCTTCTAAATATCAGACATTCTCAAGATGCCAGCTACAGACAATGTTTAAGCGCTGCAACATTTTCTTGGTGTGATCGACTACCTAGGCAAGTTCATTCCAGACTTGGACCAGCAATCAACACCGCTCAGAGAGCTGACATCTAAGGATGTATCATGGTCTTGATTAGAGCAACACCAAAGAGAATTTGATGTCCTGAAAGAGAGAATTTCTAGTCCACCAACTCTCAGATATTATGATGTTCACAAGCCAGTTAGAGTTTCCTGTCATGCTCTGATATTTGGTCTTGGTGCAGTCATTCTACAAGAGGGTCAACTTGTTGCCTATGCATCAAAAACTCTTACCCAAACTGAAATGCAGTATGCTCAGATCAAGAAAGAGCTTTTGGCAAATGCGTTTGCATGTTCAAAGTGCCACAATTATGTTTAAGGTAGGCCTAATTAGATTGAAATAGACCACCAACCTTTAGTCACTATCTTCAGAAAGCCTATGTATTCAGCTCCAGCCCAACTGCAATGTATGATGCTGAGATTGCAAAAGTATAATTTCAATCTTGTCTGCGAGAAAGGCAAACTTCTTTATCGTGCTGATAGATTATCCAGATCACCTAGAAACACAACAGAACAACACGAGAATGATAATCTTGATTATGAAGTCATGGAAGTGATAAATGTTTCTTTCACATGTCTTGATGAGCTGAGAGATCACACAGCCACAGATCCAGTTTTACAAATGGTGCTCAATCACTTTATCAATCAAGAATGGCTGTCAAAGCAATCTAGTTTACCTCCAAAAGTACAACCTTATTTTCCATAGAGATGAGACTTTGTCTGACAAAGATATCATTATGAAAGGTTCAAAAATAATTTTCCAAAGGTCTTGCAACAAGAGTATATTACTATCTTGAATTGTGGTCACCCAAGAACCGATTCTACCAAAAGAAGGGAGAGAGGACTATTATTTTGGCCTTCTATGTCACAAGACATTGAGAGAGCACTATCATCTTGTTCCATGTGCAATAGTACAAAGCCACATCAGCAGAAGGAACTACTTCAATTAAACCAGATTCATGAGTAATCTGCATCAACAGTAGCCACCGATATCTTTAAGTGGAATTGTCAACATTATTTGGTGTTAGTAGACTCTTACTCCAATTGGTTTGAGATTGACTTACTTCCTAACCTAGCATCCAGTACTGTCATAACTAAGATGAAGCATCATTTTGCAGTACATGGTAGTCCGTAGTTATTTCTGACAATGGCATGCAGTTTACAAGCCAACAGTTCAAAAGATTTGCTGAAGAATAGGACTTTACTCATGTTATGAGTAGCCCTGAATACCCACAGTCAAATGGTTTGGCATAACATGCAGTTCAAAGTGCAAAACAGTTAGTTGAGAAGTCAAAACAAGATAATAGTGATATTTACTTGAATCTCAGAAATGTTCCTTATGATAAACATCTTGGTTCACCTGCTCAGAGACTTTTGTCGAGACAAACCAGAACCACATTACCAGTCAGTGGAGTCACAAGGAGCAGACTTCAGCTGGAATCAGAAACATTTGAGACCCTTGTCTGAGCCTATACCACACCACATAGTCTGTGAGAAAGACTCTTTATCTCAGAGTGAATTGTCCGGTGTTCCAGTTCCAGAGGAAGTTCCACAGCACATGCCCATTCCTATGATTAATCCAGACGTTCTTGATATGAATTGCTCACTGAAGACTGTCCCTATTGCTAAATTTGGTCCAGACTGTTATGAGATATGGTCACACGTCTAAACCCTGTAACAGATACAAAGCAACTTGGACATAAACATTGTTTTTGTTTTTAATGTATATAGTAATGCATGATTAGCTCCAATATTGTTTTTAAAAAGGACAATCTTTTTAAGAGGGAGGATGTAGATCAATATGTGTGTATGTACCTTTAAGAAGCTATCCAATGGCTTGCACAAGTGTATAAATACTGAGCACATGCAAGCTAGACTGCCATGTTTGTATTTTATGATCCTGCTATCCATCCTGATGTGTTTCTATGTATTAAAGCATCTAAATGAAATACCCTGCCTGCCTGTCATCTATGTCAGAGATAGATGAGCAACAGAAGTCAAGCTAGAAATATATGTCTGAAATGACATCCAATTTAGATCTCATGACTAAAAGCTTGTGCACAAAGATGCACAACTTTGTTAGCTGCATTTGTACATTTGAAAGCACAACAATGGCTTGATGGTCACATTGGCAATGATTACATCAAAAAGCACAGAAGTGAAATATGGCAGATAAATATGATTGCATCTGATAACTGATGTTCCAATTTTAAGCACTGAAATGCTTTATGGTGTTTGTTATAATCATGGTTGGTTGGCGGAAAAATGGTATGACGTGATATATTGGGCTGTTTGGACTTAAACACTAGTAAGATTGAGTAGTACCATCTGAATTTAACCCATCAGGAAAAAAGGATGCAATGTTATATGTTGTTTATTAACTCAGTGCAACAGGATGATTTACTTTTTAACATGAGAATTAGAGGTATAGTAATTTAAGAAAGAATGGAGATATACTTCAGGGATACTTCTCTGTCTGTGACTTTACTTAGTCACTGTACTGAAGAAGCTGAGAATAGAGATAGATGGGAAGATAGTGGAACAGGTAAACATCTTCAAGTATCTGGGAGGGGTGGTTGAGGAGAAGGGTAGTCTGAATGAAGAGGTCAAAGCTAGAATCAGAGGGGCTGCAGCCAACTGGCATAGAGTATCAGGTGTAGTCTATGACAGAAGAATGCCAAAGAAGCTGAAAAGTAAGGTGTACAAGACAGTGGTGCGACCAGTACTACTGTATGGTACAGAAACCTGGGCAGTAAAGGCAGAACAGTTGAAGAAGCTAGAGGTGATGGAAATTAAGTGCCTGAGAAAGGTGGTAGGATGCACACTGTGGGACAGGCGAAGAAATGAGGACATAAGAGCAGAAGACAAAGTAGCTCCAATTGCAGAAAAGATCAAAGAGAACAGATTACAATGGTATGGGCACATGTGTAGAAAAGCAGAAGACAATCTGGTGAGGGAGATTTGGGACAGAAAGGAAGAAGGTAAGAGGAAGCAAGGGCATCCAGCAAAGAGGTGGATGGATTGTGTGAAAGAAGATCTGCAACAGTCAGGCATGAGTGTTGAAGAAGGCAGGAGAGTGGCACTAAATCGAGAGAGTTGGCGACAGTTAATACGATACCCCGACCCCATGTAAATGGGAAAAAAGGGGGATGATGATGATGATGATGTACTGCATTTCTACTTAAAGGGCAGTATTTGTGTTGTAAATACATTTCAGATGTATGAATAACACACTGAAAGCATGAACCAATGCCAAATCCACAAAGTATTTTATTTTAGCACTTTCGTCCGCAATATAAACCAGGACTTCATCATTCTGATGAAGTCCTGGTTTATACTGGGGACAAAAGCACTAAAATACTTTGTGGATTTGGTGTTGGTTCATGCTTTCAGTGTGTTATTCTTAGTCTGTGCTTGTTTGGATCTATTACATTTCAGATGTATACATGGTGAGTTTGGTTACATACATATTTCACAAAACATTCTGTCATAAACACTAGTTATGATATTTGAAAACTTATGAGAATCATAACAAAAATACTGTGCACATCATATCTATGCATGTACATCATAGATTAAATATCATCACTGGTATATTTAACATAATTTATAAACATTGTATTGGGCTTCTATAGTAAGCATTATTGATGCATTTATTGTAGTAAACATAGTTATATAATACTTATGAGCATTTACTGTTATATTCAAAATCAACATATTGTGACAAATGGCATTCTGACCCCCTCTAAGAGTTTTTGTAAAATGGATTTGAACCCTCCATCAGCTGTCATCTTTCTTTAAACTAAGCTTATACCTTACACTACAGAGAAAGTTACCCGGTGCATTTTCTTCACAGAGGAATATCCAGAGTTCTGACTGCTAAGCACTTTTGCCAGGCTCACTAGCACTACAGAAGGCATCCAAAATTCATTTTCCTTTTTTTCTTTTAGGAAATTAACTGTTTTTGCACTCTACTAAGCAGAGCACAGATATAAAACGTATTAAAAATGACATTGTATTACAGAGTAACAAATGTATTGGATACATGTAGCAAGGAACTCAGCAGTTATAGCATTAGAATGAGACATTTATCTTTCTTATATTTGCTTGCAACATCACAAGTAGCATTTAGGTTGAACATCATCAGGATTTTATGTAGTGGCAATTGTTGTTAAAGAAGACACACAAGCAATAGCAGGATGTCAGACTTGCCAAGGTACATACAATTACTCATGTCATCAAAGTTTGCAATATATTGTTTAACTGATATGGCAAGTACTTGTGAGACATGAATATGTTCTCCAGTATGTATGACACTTATGTCCACATTACTCATATTACTGCTTTTGTGTTAGCACACTCTACAAAATGCCATATGTCACGACATCCATAGCACATATTGTTATTATTAATTTGAAAAAGGTAAGTGTACAACAGCAGCACCTTTGTAACATTAATTTACATGGATTACAGGTATGATTTTCATAATGTAAAATCTTACCTGTAATCCATGTAAATTGATGTTACAGAATTAAGCCTGTTCATTTTGTATACAACATTGGGTGTCAATATTTATTCCCAATGCAGTCATAAAAATATCTGTAAACTAGATTTTAACCCTTTATTGTGTGGCCTCTTTTTCTAAGCTCAGTTCACATACATTTTGTGCCACAGAGATAGCTAGCACAATACCAAATGGCAAGCAAATGATGAAGAAAAATAAAAAAAACTTAAATAGAGGAAACATTATGATACAAGTAGTTAAAAAGTACAGTTCTGACATTTTACCAACTTTGTTGTCTTACAACTTTAATATATGCTCATTAAACATCAATATATTCACTCAAATAGTGCACTTTCTGGATATGAGCCCCATGACACAACAACATTCACAATACAAACTTGAGAATATTTTATCAGTATTGCACAGATGCATACATACAGATAATGTGAAAAAAACAAAACTAGGTTATATATACTCAAGATATGACAGAGTATCAATTCACAATTTAAAACAAAGTTTTAAAAGTTGTCCAGTGTAATTTGCAGTTAAATGTGTGGATGACTATGATATTGACAACAGTTAAGCTAATCTTTGCTCAAACAATATAAAATAAAAATGAGTAACACTGTACCTCTTTTCTTCTGTTTATTTTGTGAGCATCATTCTCTTATCTATGCTTCTCTAACAAAACTGATATGTGATTTGCCTTACTTTTGATATATGTTTCAATGAGTACTGTACTTCCTTAGAATTGCAAACAAATTTTAGTCAGAGGCACAACTTGTGGTCATAAACAATTTTTGCAAATGTTAGCAATATTGCTGTCCTAAGTCAGTCAGTGTACTCAGAGAATTTCTTATAAATCTGTTCTCTCCAAGGCACTCTCAGTAGGTGTACATCAAAGAGGACTGACTGTGAAACCCCAGTTTTCCTGTGGTCAGACTAATAATTCACACTTGTAAGCTCTTAGTGCAAGGAAAAACATTATGAAGTGTCACCTGCTTTTAGGGTATGTGAACGTAATCATATAGGTCCTAACACTATGTTTACCTGCCCTGCACTTAGTACAGATTTTGGAATTCATGAATGATAATTAGTTCACACCTCATTTGCATGCTCACAGTGCTGAGAGGGCTGAATCTGCAGTATATAAAGGTAATCATGTAGGTAAGGAACTTGTAGATGGATAGTCTGTTTGGATCCAGAGAGCTTGATAGTACTATTTGCTTTAAAAATGTGTTCCTAGTTTCAAAACTGACTTGCTACAAATGTCTGTTGCTGTTTTTTACAGATGGGTGTATTTAAACATTAGTGATGGATTGCATTTCACAATACACCTATTGGTTTATTTGTCTGCATTTATCTCACTAACTGTTGGCATAGTCATGTATGTCAGTTATTGCCTGACCACTAAAAATGTTTCTAAAGAATGTTACCTGACATTTAATGGAATGTTTAATCTGGGAAGTAGGCCAGTTAGTACAGAAGAGTGCTGTATTTTTTATTATCAAGGTCAGGGTTTTTGACATTATTAGCACACAAAATTGTGTTAAGCTTGTTATATATACCTAGCTGTCCCCCATGGAAGTGGATATCTGATAAAAGTTTCCTTTTTTCATTGAAAGGTGCACATTATTTTCATTAATGCTACAATGTACTACAGAATTGCACAAATGTTTGTCCTCTTAGCAATGTTTTTTTTTAATTCCTTCTGAGGGGGGGTGTAGATCTCTATTAAGTTACATGTATTCATATGGATCTTTATTTTTTCATTTACTTTGAGCATAATGGATGGAAACATTCACTGACATTTTTTAACAATCATTTTAGGGTTATTTATGTATTTTTTGATTTTATGTTTCCCCTCATACAGGATTATGGTACCCAAGGCATCCACACTCAAACTTCCATGTTGCGTTGCTGAGAATGAAGAGATTATTCAGGCACTACATCACCACAGGTCATTTTTCTTAGAGAGAGAGAGGAGATGACTATTCCTCCTGTGACCTTCTTCTGTTGTAGAGTTTGTTTATGGCAGGGGACCACCAGACTGGCTTCCTTTTTTTGGAGGATAGCATCTTGGTTCTGTTAGGGATAGCATGATCCATGCACTCATGTAAGTGCTTATAAAGTGCATTTGTGTAGGATTCTGCAGTCATACCTCTGTTGTCCATCTGCATGGGTGTCGTGAAGTTTGCCACTTCTGTCTTAAGAAGCGTGAAGTTGGCTTTGGAGAAATTTTTTACTGTGGTTTCCCTAATGGGGGTGGGGGAGGGATGTGGATGTCTAGGGTGATTAGCTTATGGTCAGATCTGACCAACGAGGAATTGACCTCTGGTGTGGAACACCGGTCGTCCATGTTGATAATGGCCATTTCTAGGATATTTCTGCCCCTGGTGGGGGTGTGGATAAGTTAATCCAAGGCGCTGGAATTTATGAATTCCAGAAGATGTTGAGCAAAAATGTAGGTACATGAGTAGTTTTCCCAGTTAATGGTGGGGAAGTTGAAATCACCCATTATTAGGGTGTTGGGTTGTACCCTAATATTTTTCAGTGTATCAAGAAATGAGGAGTGGGAATCCTGGGGCATGGTAGGGGATCATCAACAAATTACAATTTGGATTGCAGTCTTGCTCAGAGTTAGTTGCACTTGGATAATCTCAGGTGCATTATGCTGAGCAACTAGCCTGGAGGTGTGGATATTCTTAATGAATATGGACACTCCTCCTCATTTAGTGTTTCGGTTCAGGTTAGGTGGCTGAAAGGTGTGGTATGAATTATAGCCTGGTAATGCAAAGGTGCTGTCTGGAGCCTTAAACCAGGTCTCTGTTACGGCACAGATGTTGATGTTCTTACCCAACGTAACCTGGACCTGGAGTAACTCCATGGAGATGTCCAGTCTAATTAGACAGGAGATGAATTTATCTCTAATATAGATTGAAACACTGCCTCCTTTGATTCTCACGTGTTCATTTTGCAGTCTAAAGGTATGGAAGGCACTGTAGCCCTGCAAGGCCTGGGTACTCTCCTAGGCCTTAAACCAGGTTTCTGTGACTAAACAGACATCTACATATTCTAATGATAGAAATACTTCCAGGTAGTGCAGTTTTGGTTTAAGCTCCTAGCATTTAGCAGCATGACCCTTGTTTTCTTCTGACTGGATAATTTCACATCGGTAATATTTTTTTCGAGACCTTGCCTAAAAAAGGCACTATGGGGGAGGCAAGAGCCTTTGCTAGCAGCCAAAAGCCTAGAGGTGCCAGGTGCAAACTGTCTCTGGCAAAGCAGTGTGGTTTGTCTACCATGGCTTCCCAGGCTGACAGGAACTGGATCCCCTTTGAGTGACATCAAAAGATGAGCCAATTATTGAAATCATGGAGGGCTATTATATATAGAATTTTCTCCATAAGGTGGGGACATTTTTTTTTGGATACAGTGGTTTAGTAGAATCAAAACAGGATATGTAAGGGTATCTGTAGCAAGTCTGAGGTATTTAGATGAAAACTGGTAGGGGGAAGTGGTTATCTTAAGGGAACATAGGTATTTTTTAATTGTAGATGTTTGCACTGAAGTGAATGTGAAGGTCTAATGTGTCTTTAGTGACAGAAATGGGATGGCTGGATGTGCAGTAGTTTTGATTTGTAGGAGAGAGAGAGCATTGTATTAATAAAATGTGCGTTAAACTGTGAATCAATGCTTTGGGAGCTATTGGTTGGGGATGGGCTGGTTTGGGTTGATTTTGCAGGACTGTGCACTGTATTTATTGATTTCCAGAAGATTTTTGGATTGATTGATGATAAATATTGAGTGTTGCTATAATATAGCAATAACTCACGCCTGGGTGTGGGTAATGCTGGATTTACCCATGGTTGGTGTGGTTTGGTCACGAGGGTGAAGCCCGAGTGGCCAAACAAAGCCAACTGTGGGTAAATCCAGCATTACTCACACCCAGAAGTGGGTTATTGCTATTATACAATGACATTATTTAAGAAAAAAAAGAATTACTTTTCTTAAATAATGGCATTGTATAATGCCTCCTTGCTGCCCTTCCGCAGCTGTCTGGTATTCTGTTGCAGTTCTGATGTACTGCGCATTCGTATGCCTATGCAGTACATCAGAGCTGTGGGCAAAAGCAACGGAGAAAGCAAGATCTCTGTTGCTTTTTACAAACTGTCTTGCTATGTTAAATGGGTTTAACATAGCGAGACAGCTTTAAAAAAAGCAACGCAGAATCTCTGTTGCTTTTTTTAAAGCTGTCTCGCTATGCTATAGTATATGTCAAAAGGGGAATTGTACTCAATAATGGGTCTTATAAGGGAAGAATACAAGGATGTTATGACCACCTTGCCCCTGGATGAGATACCCTTACTAATGAGGTGGGCCTTATAGAAAGCTTTCCGTACAATGGAGGCAATATGATGGTCAAAAGTCAGTTTGCTATCAACCTGGGTGCCCAAGTCCCTCATGACTGATTGCGTTTTTAGTATGTTATTATTAATGTGATAATTTGAGGGGATGTCACTCTCCCCAAAGGGGATGATGATGCATTTTTTGGTATTCAGTTTGAGGCCATGTTTCTGGCACCAGTCATTTGGGTGAGACCCTCTTGGAGGATGCCCACATCAGTAGGGGAATTGATGACAGCACCCAGCTTGCAGTCATCTGCAAACTTGGTCAGCCAAAAACCACTGGTCTTGGCCTGCACCTCAGAAGAGTACATCCCTAACAACAGAGGCCTTAAGACTGATCCCTGGGGTACACCGCTCATTGTGGGTCTACTGCTTGAGGTGGCTTCCCCTGTTTTGACTAGGTGCGTTCTATCAGTGAACCAGTTTGCTACCTATCTGGTAACATATGGATTGATGCCTAGTTGAGAGAGTTTATCTATTATACCTGAGTGGGGAATAGTATTGAAGGTTTTGGCCAGGTAAAGGTAGGCAATGTGCACCATCTTCCCCTTGTCCATGGCTTTGGTAACTGTCTCAAAGAAGTCAACCATGTTTAACAGGCTTTACCTCCCCTTGATGAAAACTACCAGGAAAGGAGCAGAGTCAGTACACAGAAGATCAAACCAATCTAATGTATTGAAACTGTCTTAGCGCTTTCATCTGAATGTATCCACTGACTTCTTCAGAAACAAATGAATCACAGTACATTCCACATTTAAATACTCCACCAAAAAATCACATGACTAACAACATGGCAGATGCTAACTTGTTTTAATTAATTTAAGGATGTATTTCAATGTGGTATAAAAATGGTGTATAGGAAAGGAATGAGTTTTAAAGAGATTTTGGAATTTCTTGAAAACTGTGATTTTTTTTTTTGGTCTCTTCTAAAAAGAAGGGTACCCACAAATGTGGACATTGTAATTATTGCAAATATCTTATTGAACTTGATAAGATATATGTGAATGGTATTTGTATCAGGACACAGTTCCATTGTAATTGCAACACTGTGGGTATTATTTGCTTTGCTCTCTGTCAGCAATGCAACTGTTTTTATGTTGGAAAGACTAAAAGAAAATTCAGAGAGCATATTTATGAACACCGCCGGGATATTAGGAAAGGTAATACTAACAATGCATTGTCCATGCATGTTTCTGGTAACCCTAACCATCAGTTTGGGTTTGTAGGCATTGACACTGTTATTAAGAATGTCAGAGTGATCCTTGGAATAAATTTATTGAGTTGAAAGGACTCAGATGGCAGATCAAGCTTAATGCTTGTGTCTATCCTGGGTTAAATGACTATGCCTCTATTGCTAGTGTGCTCAGACTTTGTTCTTATATTTTATAAGTTTTATATATGTGTAACAACCCTTTTTTATATACAAAAATGCTGTTTTATTTTTTACTTTTTTAAGAATTCAGCATGTTTGATTTTAGGGTGTGTGTCTTAAAGGCATTAATCAATTAATTAATTAAGTGTGTTAGTCGTGTGATTTTTTGTTGGGGTATAAATGAGGAATGTACTATGATTCATTTGTTTCTGAAGAAGTCTGTGGATACATTCTGACGAAAGCGCTAAACAGTTTCAATAAATTGTATTGGTTTGGTCTTCTGTGTACTGGCTCTGTTCCTTTGCTGATTGTTTTGGTTCTTGGTTTGCGGATATGTCTACCTCCCCTTGATGAAACCAAACTGTGTGGGATAGAGTGTTTTTCAGGTTGACAATGTCCTTGTTAATAAGGTCTATGATAATCTGCTCCATGGCCTTGCAAATCAGGCTAGTTAGGCTGATGGATCTATAATTTCCTGGACTGTGGACACTCCACCTTTGTGCAAAGGGAGGATAGTGGCTATTGTCCACTCAGCTGGGACAACAACTCAGGTTTTGGTTGAATAGGGTACCTAATGGTGCTGCAAGTTCTTATCCGAGTGCATGTAGGATGCAGCCTGGGATGTTATCAGGTCCCATGGAGGCTGTATTTTTTGCCTTTGGGAGGGCAGTGATTACTCGCTCCCTAGAGATAAGGGGATTGGGACAGGTGCTGGAGATGTCCTGATTTACTGATGAACGGGACAGGGGTATGAAGTTTTCACTGAACCTGTTTGCCAGTAGGTTGGCTATATCTATGGCGTTTGTGTATGTGGTGTCCTTGACCAACAGCTCTGAGCAGATCTGGGTGCTTCCTTTGAGATTGCAGACATATGTGAAGAAGGCCTCATGACTGTATTTAGTAGATGTGGCCAGTTTGGACTTGAAGTCTGCTTTCGAGGATTTCACTAGTGCTCTTATTTGCTTGTTCAGGCTAAGGAGAGATTACTTCCAGTTAGGGCCTGCTCCTTCTTCATCCTGGACAGCAATTTTTTCCTTTTATTACAGAGTTTATTTATTGCAGATGTCCACAAGACAGGTTTACTCTTCCTTGAGGAGGATGATTTTGTCCTATTGGGTATTCTTGATTCCATGCAGCTACATAAATAGTGGTGTAGGTTTGGACATATGTGCCAGTTCCTATGGAGGGGGAAGGGGGCTGTGAAGTTGTTTATACCATCCCTCAAGAGGTTGTAATCAGCTTTGGAGAAGTTTTTTTTGTTTTACCCTAGCTGGGGGGGGGGGGGGGTCTGGGGAGATGGTGACTTTGAAAGTGACCACTTTGTGGTCAGATCTTACCAGGGATGATGACTCTGTAAGGATGCTGCAGTGGTTACTGTTGGTCAATACCAATTCCAAGATATTTTCACCTCTTGTGGGGGTGTTGACCCAACTGGTCCAAGGCATATGCACTGACAAAATCAAGGAATCTCTGGGCATTTGTGTTTTGGTATGAGTATTTCTTCCAATCTATGGTTGGATAGTTAAAGTCACCCAGGATCACGGTAAAGGATTGAATCTTGATAGTTTCGAAGAGGTCCAGATAGATGGAGTAGGCATCTTGAGTCAAAGTTGGGGGCCTATAGCTAGATATGATCTGAATAGGGGTCTTGTCAATTGTTAACTGCACATGGAGTGTCTCCTGTGTGTCATACTGTTTGACCAGCCTGGAGGTGTGTATGTCTTTTATATATACTGCAACTCAACCTCCTTTTGCTTTCCTGCCCACAGTTTAGGGTCTGAATATATGATAGGATGAATCACCTGGTATGGGTGGGATGCTCTCCGCAGTTTTCAACCAGGTTTCTGTGACTGCACAAATGTCAGCATTTTCCAGGCTTAAGAATGCTTGCAATGAGTGCAGTTTCATGTTTAGACTCCTAGCATTTAGCGGCATGACCTTTAATTTAAGTTTTGATGAAATGTATATGTTGGTAGTTTTGACCTCATGGCATTGCCTAAAAAAGGCACTATGGGGAGGCAAAAGCCTTTGCCAGGAACCTGAAGCCCAAGGGAGACAGATGGGGTTCATCTCTGGCAAAGCAACGTTGTTTATAAATCATGTCATCCCAGGTTGTCAGGTACTGGATCCCCTT